>NC_090656.1:83968123-83999600 GCF_040937935.1 Hyperolius riggenbachi
TGCTCCCTCCTTGATGTGTACTACTTGGGGCCCTTTACCGCTGCAATTCAATCGTGTTTCCTTCTTTTTCCAGTACCCTGCTTTTGCCGTGATTGCACCATGATCCATTGGGTGTACAATGTAATTACAGTATGTTTTCAATTTCCAACGGGAGAGAAAAAAACTGGGAATTGCCGAATTGTGGGTGGGGACTGGGGGAGTTGAATAGCAGCGCGATAGCTATGCAGTTTTCCTGCGCTCCTGCATCCTTCTACAAGTATAGAAAGACAAATGCGCCAAAAATTCAGCAGGCCGGCAATTGCGCCAGTGGAAAAACAGCACCGTGATTAATTCCTGTGCTGTAGCTAAGGGAATATTTGGGCGACACAATTTTTAGAAAGAAATGCATCTAGTGAAAAAGAGCCCTTACAGGAATATTTCTTGGAATTATATGCCTTCATAAAGCACTGCGGTGGTCGCTAAACATCAGTATTCATATGGCTTTCTTTTATATAAACACTAAGCAGGGGTGTTACATTTTATTCATGGATTGTATTACTAGTGTCATCTATCTCCTTGAGTAACCAGAAGGCTGGATTCAATTTGCCTTTACAATCATTGGTTGTGCTGACTCCAGTGGCAAATACAAACCAAATTGTCTGATTTTGTAGACCGTACACTGATCTTAGTGCTTGTTAACAGATCACAGTGCACAATGTCTTTGCTTAAAGGACAACAGAGATGACGTGACCTAAGATAGACAAGCACACAAATAACTAGACTGTTCCTTTTTTTTTTTTTTTTTTTCTTTCTCTGCCTGAAAAAGTTAAACTTCAGGAATGCAAGTGACAGTTTCTGCCCGGGTTGGGACCGTGTTGGACTTGGTCAGACTACATTATAACCATCACTGATAAGGAATTACAGCCATAAAATATTTCCTTGTCAGTAAATTGCTTCTGAGAGCAGGAAAGAGATAAAAAGGGTCAATAATTCATAAATGTTAACTCTGACATACTTCAATGAAGGTGTCATTGAGCAGAGACCATGAAACAGTAAAAACTTAAAAACTAGATTCACATGTAAAATAAAACCGTAAGATATCGAAGGTCATTTTTGGGAGACTGAGGATAGATACAATTGTTTTTCTTATCAGTTTTTTTTCACCTCGGATGTCCTTTAAAAACCCAATTATACAGGTATACAAGTCCCTGAACCATTCTTGAAAAATGTTAAATAGTTGCTAGGTAGTGGAATGTCCCTGCTAAGTAAAATTGCAGCATGTCAAATGTCTAGAAGTCACAGGAGAGGGAAGGTGATTGGGACCTGCTGAGATGTTTATTTGCCTGGCGTTCTTTTAGACTTGGCAGGTTAAAGCACATTCAGATGATGGTTACTTTGGAAACTATTATATTTCAAAAGAATTGGACCCTAATGCCAACAAGAAGTGGGCCTACTGAGGAAATGTAAAAGTTGAAGTGCATTTTTCACTCCTTGCAAAACACATCTGTATCATTTTATAAATGTCAAATGTCGAGGATACGGCAGTTCATGGAATTTAACAAGTCATGGCTATTGTCTTATGTACCTACAGTATTAAGTGCTCTCTCTCCAAAAAGCAATTCTGACTTTTTTTTTTTAAATAACAATCGAGGGTTGGTTAAATTTGGTACAGAGATTTGGAACTTGCAGATTCACTGAGATTTTGTGGTCAGCAGAGCCTTAACAACCCTTCAAGAACTAAAGTACTGCAATTCTACCACACATCCTTTCTGGTTTATTAGACCTGCCCAGGGAACTAACAATAGGAGCTTCTGAGAGCATATAACAAAACAGGCTACCTCTTCTACACACAGCTGCTAAATCTTGAGTGTGGCAGGATTGATCTTCCTTCTCAATTAAATTGTCTTTCTCAGTAGCTTTTCTGGTACTGGCTAAAGCGTTTCAAGATGAATCAAATTAACATTTTACAGTTTGGGATTTGGGTACATACTGTGTATATACTCTAGTATAAGTCTAGAAATTTAGGTCTAATTTCATAAAAGTATAGGGGTCAGCTTATACACAAGTCAAGAACAACACTGAGCACACTGAGTAATGTATGTACTAATAGTCACATTCCCATTTGCAGCAATTTACAAGTGATACTTTCGAGGAAAGGAAATGCCAAGAAAACACAGGTCTGAAAGTCCTGGCTGCAACAATTAACAAGGAAAGGGGCAGGGGGAAATACTGGGCTGCATAAAAGGGAGTGCATAATTGCAGCACTTGGGCGCCTGAAGGAGGTATTGGCGGCTATTAAGGGACAGAAGGGTTTAATAGCTACAACACTGTATCCAATGCAATCATTAACACCTCCTGGTCCCCAAGTGCAACAATTCACTTTTCTGGGTAGACTTATATTTGAGTCAAAAAAAATCCAGCTTAAGAGGGTTGAATGTTGGAGTTGACTTACACACGAGGTCGACTTGTATTTGAGTATATACTGTATGTAGATTCAAGGGATGTACTGTTTTGGTATGCAACATACTTTAGTTGCAATTCATTTGGATACGATGCAACTGAAATATTGAATAGTTACAAATTGATCACCCGGGTAAATGGCAGACTTGACAGTAATGCATTTAGAAAGCTTTTGCACCTCCTTCACCTTCAGTCTGCTGCTAGGTTAATTAACCACTTCAGGTTACGTGGTTTTCACCCCTATTACCTATTAGCAGCTCTGCATGCATTATCTCGAGACAGATGATGGGTGCCAGGGGGTGTCTCGTTTTAATAGCCTATAAAAAGAGGAAAAAACTTTTTTTTTTTTAAACTTTTCTTTTTTATGTTTGTCCCAATTTTATTGGTTCAGTCGTAAAATGTGAGCAATTAATGCAGGATGCAGCCTCACGTCTAGAAACCTCTAGCAGCACTAATCCTGAATGGGAGATTGTCGTCTAAAAACCGTAAGTGGTTAAAATTCCTAGTTGTACTCCTGCCCGCCCCCCTCCCCCTTTTTTTTTTTTTTTTATTTATTTATTTATTTTTTATTTATTTATTTATTTATTTATTTTTTTACACTATGGATGGAGGTGTGACTGTAGTGCTGAACATGGCCAGCCCTGCCTGATGGCAATGGACTGTTATTGCAGGTGCCAGTGGTAGGGCAAGTCTGCTGTGAGTGTATGCTGTTTATGGTGAATGATTATCTGGGGACCTGTGATCAGTTATAATAGTGAAATTAAACATTTTTTGACTTTTTTTCTTCTTCTTTCAGAACTGATTTGTGTGTGTGGTTGCATTTCTATGAAATGCAGCTTTGAAAACTGAAGCTTATCTTGGGTTATAAATTCCTTTTTTTTCCACTCTCATCAAGCAGCATGTAGTATAATATGACCACCTAAAAGCAAGAGTTTAGCAATTCCTAAACTGAACTGAAATATCACACAGGCACAAGTATTACTTAGCGGCACTTGAATTTCAGCTCTTGTGAATTCAATTCTCTTGGTCATTGTTGTGCAGTTTCTGCAAGTTGTATGGCGCTCATCTGGGATAAATTCTACTGATTAAGCATGATTAGGAAAGGCGCACAGCTATCTACGCAAGGTACTGCAGTTGACACTGCTTATCAAAGCAAATTCAAGCCATAAAGCTCAATAGATTGCCTGCAAGGCTCACAGGCAGTGTTGTATCGACAAACAGATGTTAAGGCTATGAAAATTGCTATCTAATGTGGAAAGACTTGGGCTAAAGGAAGTTCCTCCTACTTAGGCCTCGTTCACATCATTTAGCGCAGATGGCTGTGCGATCGGAACGCAACGCGTCCAATCGCACGCCATCTGCGCTCCTATGCGCTGCGCTGCAGATCCCATTCATTACAATGAATGGGGACTGCGCTGCGATTCACAAAAATGCGTGCAGTACGCGATAGCGCAATCGCGCTGCCACGCAGCGCATATGATGGGAACGGTAGAAGGGCTGTCTATACTCTTCTACCGTTCTTGCGTGTCGCACACTATACGCGCTGCCATAATGCGCACGGCAGCGCAAATAGTCTGAACGAGGCCTTAGAATCTTGTTTCACACCATCAGAATCCTGGCTGGGAGCACATTTGTCTGTCAGTTTCTGTGCCCATTCTGCATGCGTTTTTTGCACACCATGTGTTTCTGTGGGAAAACACAAACACTTTACTGTTGTCAGTTTTTTTTTTCAGCAATGGAAAAACTCATTCAAGTGCGCACTAGCCCATTGATCGTGCTCCTAGCCTTAGGCGCTTTTTTTTTTTTTTTTTGCAAACTCAAACCTGGTTTCCTTAAACAGTTCCTGGTTTTGCCCCAATTCATGCTCTCTGGAAGTATGATCACTGCTTATAAACTGCGCAATTACATTTTCATGGTGAAGCTCTCCAGTACCAGTGGCAGAGATTCTAAAGTACACCACCCTTCCCTCAATTGTGCCTTCCCCAGGAGAGTTAGCAAATGTGCCCCCAGTATTATGTAGGTTGCTCCTCCCGCGTAGGTAGTCAGATGTGCCCCCAGTCTTAAGTAGTTCCTCACCAAGTATGGTTCACCAGATGTGCCACTTAGTATTAAGGTCACTCACCATACAATAAAATGATCCGATTTTACAGAAAATCGATAAATACGATCGGATCTCCCGAAAAAATCTAAAGCTTTTTTTTGTCATTCGACTGAAAAATCCAATCGGATTTCCAGTTTTTTTTTCCGATTATCCGGAAATGCTGGAAATTTTTCTCCAATTTTTCTAAAGACTGTATGGGGTGTGTGTGTCATTTTATTAATAGAAATCACCAGAAATCCGCTCACACTTCCCTGGGACAGTGCTGGAACCGGGACAGGCCAATCCAACGAGACAAGAGACAAGAGCAAAGAAAGGGTGTCCGCACAATGTCCCTTGCATCAGGTTCCTTTATTATGGACGTATCCACGCCAAAACACACATCATGTAGCTGACATGTTTCGAACCAAACGGTTCTTACTGAGTAAGAACCGTTTGGTTCGAAACATGTCAGCTACATGATGTGTGTTTTGGCGTGGATACGTCCATAATAAAGGAACCTGATGCAAGGGACATTGTGCGGACACCCTTTCTTTGCTCATTTTATTAATAGACACACTCTAGCAATTTTCTCAGTTTCCAATAATTTTTATCCTAATTGGGGAAAAATTGAACATAGGTGTGTAGTACATTGGTCATATTATTGAAATGTTATAATCAGTCAGAAAAATTGATTACAATTCTTGAATTGAACAGATATTTAAAAAATGGTATGGTGTGTGGCTACCTTTAGGTAGCCCCCATCCCCAGTACAGACTGCCAGATGTCCCATCCCCTCCTGGTATTGGGTAACCCCTTCTAGCAAAGGTAGCCAGATGTGCCCCCATTAGGTAGCCCTCCCTCCCCAGGCATAGGTAGCCAAATGTGCAACCAGTGTTAGGTAGCCCTTCTCCCCTTTATAGATGGCCAGGTCGGAGGGGCAGCGTTCTGGTGCAGGTTTTGCAGAGGCTGAGGAACCACTGGTCTCTGGGCGCAGAAGCTGCGAGGGTGCGTTTGTGCACCCCCTCTCCTGGCCATTGTAGAGTCGCATGTCGCAGCATCTCATCTATGGCCCCCTCTAGCGGTGCACGTAATGAATTGCCACTAGAGAGAGTCGTAAAGAAGAAATGTTGCGACCTGGCTTAAATTGGACCTGACCTCCAGAACATTCTCTCTGCTCTTAAAGATACAAAACCGCATACCTTTTAGGCTGCTTACACACCAAGACCTTACAGGCGCACGTTAGTGCGCCTGTAATGCTCCCCCAACGCACAGCCATGTAACACAAGTGGGCTGTTCACACAGCCCACGTTGCGTTACATGTAACGCTGCACGTTCTGTGCAAAGTGCAGCATGCTACGGCGTTGGAGCGGCTATAGCCGCGTTAGACAGTTTGCACATGCGCAGTGGGGGGCGGAGAGGAGGCGGGGAGAGCCAGCTACAGTAGCCGCGCACATGGCTACTTAATATTCACTGCACTGGCGGGCGCTGATTGGCCGGCGGGACCACGTGATGCGGAGTGTCTCGCTCCGCATCACGTGGTCCCGCTGGCCAATCAGCGCCACTCTGGGAGACATTATAGGACTCGAGCCGCCTAACGCGGCTCACTCTACCGTCGGCTCTTGCAGCACCATACGTTGTGTTAGGTGCACGTTATGCGACCTTAACGTGCCACCTAATGCAACGTCTTGGTGTGCAAGAAGCCTTAAAGAAAAACATTTCTTTGTTACAGCTGATACAAATCCTGCTATAAATATGCGGTGTGTACTTTCTGCTTTCAAGGAAGCAGTCATATTAACATCCTGTGCTTACCAATTAGCTCTCCCCTGTGGCAGTGAACTTACACAGCTGAGGGATCAAATTACAACTTGTGCTTGTTCACAGATGAACAGGAATTAGACAGGCTAAACTCTCTATAAACACAATCAGAGTGCACTTCCATAGGTTTTCCTTCTGTCCTGTGCAAGAGTTCAAGTCCACTTTAAGAGATTCTGGTGCCCAGTAGAGGGGAACTTGTGCAGCACTCTCCCCACACAACTCTGCAATGGCCAGGGGAGGGGGGCACAGACACACCCTCAGAGCCTCTGGACCCAAGTGCTGGTGGCTCCTGAGCCTCTGCCTCGGCCCTGTCTGAGTACAGAGAGATCTAAAGAAAACCTGCACTAGAAATTTTGCACCAGAATGCTGCCCCTTCGACTTGTTCCAAAGTACATCTTCTAACAGGACTACTACTATGGGCACAAAGCAAACACAGCACAGTGTTGGTCTTGTGAATGTACAGGTCAATGTCCAGGTTCAGGAGGAAAGATTTGAAGACCAACACCCCCAGAAATGCCTGCATAGTCTCCAGCTAGCCTTACAAAGCTTGAGAAGATCGGCAGAGATAAATAGCAGAAACTCCTCAATTCTAGATGTCTGAAAGTAATGTTCTTTCAAAGAAGAATCAAGGCTATAATTGTTGTCTTAGGTGCTGTTTAGAGACAGGTAAAAAGGGTGTTGTGCGGCACCCAAGATTTGGGCCATAATGTGAATTATGGCTATAGTGGCGCTTACTTAGTGATTTGGGAGCTGACAATAGCCGGAGCCCAAATTACGAGATAAACAACGTAATTCCGATGCCGGCAATAGCTGGAGCCCGAATTACTACTTCCCATTATCAGAAGGGTAATAGTTAAAGGATACCACAACTGACATGTGGCATAATGAGATAGACATGGGTATGTACAGTGCCTAGCACACAAATAACTATGCTGTGTTCCTTTTTTTCTTTCTCTGCCTGAAAGAGGTAAATATCAGGTATGTAAGTGGCTGACTCAGTCCTGACTCAGACAGGAAGTGACTACAGTGTGACCCTCACTGATAAGAATTTCCCCCTTTTTTATCTTTCTTGCTCTCAGAAGCCATTTTCTTCTAGGAAAGTGTTTTATAGTTGGAATTTCTTATCAGTGAAGGTCACCCTGTAGTCACTTCCTGTCTGAGTCAGAACTGAGTCAGCCACTTACATACCTGATATTTACCTCTTTCAGGCAGAGAAAGAAAAAAAGGAACACAGCATAGTTATTTGTGTGCTAGGCACTGTACATACCCATGTCTATCTCATTATGCCACATGTCAGTTGTGGTATCCTTTAAGTAAATAGCCAGGAAATTTGCTCTAGCAGGGTGAGACATTTTTGGGCATTTCCACTTTTATTACATGCATGCACTGCAGCTAGGTACTGTAGGATATGCATACTATGTCAATACTTTTTTTTCCAGTTTATTTTTAAAATTCCTAAAGTGCTAAAATCCTGATTTCACTTTGTAATTGTAGTTGATTGTATTCAATCTTCATAGGTGTGAAATTTAACCAATGGGGCTGCAGTATTCTAAATTGTGAAGGTTTTTAATATGTGTATGGTTTATGGTTATATCTGTTGTTTTTTTTTTTTGTTTGTTTTTTTTTTTTTGCCATAAATTATGCTTTTTGTGGGCGATACTTGTTTTCAGTAATTTCTTTTTCTATGCATTTTTATAGGCAAAAATGAGGGGAAAAAAATGAAAAACTACACTATTTCTCCAATTCCATCCCCTATAGTTTTAAACTAAACTATGCCACTATAAATAAAACTCACCCATTTTATTTGCCCATTAGTCCCGGCTGTCACATTTAATTTATGCTCCTAGTACAATGTATGTTGGCAATATGTTTGGAAGTAAAGGTGTATTTTTTTCTGTTGCCCGGTCCACTGCAAGCACTTGCGGTATGTACCGAAATAACAGTAATATACCCTCATGACATACATATTTAAAAAAAAAAAAAAAAAAAAGCAAGCGAAGTCCCTAAGGCAACTATTTATGGATTGCTGTATTTTTTTTTTTATTTCTTTAACAGGTAATGGTTTGGTAACTGGGATGGGAAGAAGGGGAGGGGGCTTTGGGAAGGATGAACTGTATTTTTTTTTTTTCATTAAAAATGTGTGGTGTGTAACTTAACTTTTGCCAGTAGATGGCACTACTCTAGGCACTGCAATTGATTCGGGGAACCTTCGCTTCTCTTATCCAATCGGCGCTATGGAAATGCTGCCAGGTAAGAGCGGCGGTCATGCACGCTCACCAGCCACTACAACACTTGACGCGTATGCGCGTCCAGATAGACTTGGGCGGTGTCTATTTGGACGACTATAGTCATCCAGATAGACTGAAGTGGTTAATGTTGGAGTTAGCTTGGATCTTTAGAAGAGACTTAAATCAGAGAGTTTAAATCAGGCAGAAGATTAGGGCTATAGTAAAGGGGTTGATATTATAAAAGAACACCTAAAGTGGGAAGGAAGAAAAAAGTTACCGTAAATGCTTACCTCAGTATTTCAAAACCTCTGGATGGTCCAGGGGCAGATAAGGAAAGGCTAGAACTGGAGTAGGGAATACATTTGGGAAATAGGTATATACTGTATGTGATAAATATTTCAATTTACAATTTTGATCAGTAATGTATTCATTAAATTTTTCTGCAGTGCTTAGAACAATTTTCTGTAATGAACTGTCACTCGGAGTGACTTATGTTCTATATGGACTGTTGATATTCAAATCCCTACACAATTTGGTCCCCCGGATACATGAAGGACTTGCTGAAACTGTACCACACCTCTCACAACCTTAGTTCAGCAGGATCCATAAACTTGGTCACTTCCAGAGTGCGCCTCAAAACCTTTGGAGCCAGAGATTTGTCATACTGCCCCTACCCTTTGAAATTCCTTACCACACCCAGTAAAGAAAGCCCCATCCCTGGCGCTATTAAAATTCAGACTGAAAAGCCACGCCTAGCCCGGGCATTTGCAGACCACCTTCCTCTGTACCACAGTATACCAATCAAACAATTACTGGACTGAGACCTGCATATGCGCATTGAGTCCTATAGGAGAAAAGCGCTTGGCAAATGTTATTTGTTATTGGTTAACTATTACTAATGGCATGGGCGTAACAATAGGGGATGCAGCCCATGCTCTCGCGGGGGGCGCCCGGGCCCGCTCAGGGCCATTTTTGGGGGCTGGAGGGGTCGCAGCATGAGGGGAGAGCTTGGTAGCACGTCGGTGGGGAGGGGGGACAGTCCCCCCCCCCCCCCCCCCCTCCTCACCTCGGGCTCTGCGCTCCCCTCCAGAATTGAATGTGTATGCAGGCGGTGGGCAGCGGCAGATAAATGCCTTCCGTGCGCTCCAGCGCAGATGTTTTTCCCTCTAGTGTCTAACGCGACTTCCTGTTTATACAGGAAGTCGCGTCAGAAGCTAGAGAGAGGAGCATCCGTGGAACGCAAAAAAAGGTATGTATCTGCCGCTGCCCCGCCGCCTGCATACACATTATTCAATGCTGGAGGGGAGCGCAGAGGGGAGAGCCCGAGGTGAGGGGGGGGACCGCCCCCCCTCCCCACCGACGTGCCACCAAGCTCTCCCCTCATGCTGCGACCCCTCCAGCCCCCCAAAATGGCCCTGAGCGAGCCCCGGGGGGAGGGGGGCCCGCTCAGAATTTCTGCAGGGGGGCCCGGCGATTCCTAGTTACGCCCCTGACTAATGGTCTTCAGCAAATTTAGGGATCACAATCTACTTAGATGTTTTGGATTAAGGGAAGAATCTGGACTAACCTGAAAACTCACACACAGACTCGGAGAACATACAAACTCCATGCAGATATTGCCCAGGATCTAAACTTTTTGCACCAGTGCCACAAGTTAAGACTGCTAGCCATAGTGCCACCTCCTGTTTTACCAGACCAACCTAAACATAGATCGACACTCTCAACGATGACCAAAACTACTGTGCCAAATCCTCTGTACACAAAAACAAGGTACCTCATCCCCTAGCTTCAAAGGTTAACAGACTTCAGCTGCATTGCTGTAACGATCAGTGTCGTAACAGATGATCAGATAGTGCTCACTCAGAACAGTAGTCAGATATCTGATTATGTGAAGATCTGTAGTATCACCAATAATACAGATAAACAAAAATAGACAACGTGAACTTTATTGCACAAGTGTAGTTTTTGGTGCAAACTGTAACACAGGAATACTCTTACAGTGATGGCCTTTGGAGACTGAGGCTCTAACTGGACAGAGACTCCTACGTGATAGCCCTGGAGGCTGGGGCTATCGCTAGGCAGAGAGTGGTCGTACAAGCGAGGTCAGCAACGGGTCAGTTGGTAAACAGTCAAGAGGTCAGTAGCGGTACAGAATTGTCAGGCAAATCGTAGTCGGTATTCAAGCAATATGTCGGCAGCAGATCAGATAGGCAGAAGTACAGAATCAGAAGGCAGAATCGAGGTCAGAGGTTAAGCAAAGGGTCATACACAGAAATATGAATACAATAATATGATGATTATAGCTATCAAAATCCTGAGCGAAGTGTGACTCCCCGGGGTCCTGCCGGATCAACACACTAGGAACTGACTAACGGTCTGAGAGCTAGCACTGTGAGGTATTCGCAACAACAGACAAAGATCAAATGACAGGCAGGTCCTAATATACCTAGGACCAGGCGAAGAGCGCCGCCCAGAAGCCCAGCCAATCAGATGGCAGGCAAGTGTCAGCTGACCGGCATGTCAGCTGACACATCTTCTGGGGGCATAAGTGCGGCGGCGATCCGCGTGCACGCGAGCCTGACGCTTGCCCACATGCTGCCCAAGACCGGACCTCCCTGAAGCCGACGGGAGGCCCAGAGACACCGCGGCGGAAGACTCCGCGAGACCAGATGCGGAAGCGGCGGTGACTCTATCCGCATCAGAAGCCGGCAAAGCAGCCGGCCTGACAATTGCAAATTGCTTTGTGATAGCAATATCTATCTATCTATCTATTGCACACTGCTCGTGGCGCGCGCTATACTGTACAGGACAGAAGTGCGTGCGTTCACTTTCTGGATGTGGTGCACACCATCCTGTCACAAGTGTATGCCATTCAGACAACACCACGGCCAATCAGTGCCTTCGGGAGGCGTGTCCAGGAAAAACACACACACATACAGTGGACAGGTTTGCATAATTATATACGTACACAGGTTGTTGTTTTTTTTGTCAACCAGAAGAAAATGGGTATTTCTCTTTTATATGCTTAGAGGCTTAGTTTTAGTATGAATAACTTGTAGCTAGAAAGTCATTCATGAAAATATTTATAGAAATGTTAATTTATCATTCAGGCCTTTCCATCTGTACGAAGAGATAAATACACCCATTCAATCCATTTCGCAGTGGTTCTTGAATTGGCTATATATAAACTTATTAGCAATGAAGGTTTCTGGGTCATACGATTCTGAAATGTATATTAAACCATTCTGAGGTGCTACTTCATTTTAATGTCCTGTTGGATAAGGATGGTTTTACACCGGCTCAACACAGTTTAAAGCAGCAGTAAACCTGATACAGAGAGCAGCAGACAGGACATTTATCTGCCACACTGGATTGTTTAGCTGTTATCTCTGCATTCTGCTGCATAATATGTAGTCTAGTGAATCTCCACATAAATCTTGAATGCTGAACTCTTAACAGCTAGAGAATACTTGCTTTTCAGATCTGCCTTGATAGGGAGCGCATAGATATTAAAGAAAATGTAATCTCTTTGTGCATTTTGGGCCCAAATAGTGGGAATAAGTAGTACTTTGAACCTGTATCGATCGGTGTCAGCACACCGAGAATCTGATTATTGGTGATCTGCAGCATCACCAACAATACAGATATATACCCGATTATTGATCTGCAGAATCACCAATAATACAAGTATAACTAACCTCTGGACACCTGATAGTGTGTTTTGGTGCAACAGTAGGCTGTCTCCCATGGGGCGGGAGACGCAGATAACAATGAGCATGGACCACCTGAAGAGCAGGTGGCCCTTGGCTGTATGAGGACTATCTCCTAGCCGAGGGGATGGAGATAACCTGAGAGCCAGTGATTCCCTGTAATACTGGGAATCAGACTATACTGCAGCCAAAGGACTCCTGAGGGATAGAGCCCCTGACTGGACTGCAGAGAGGCCCCTCTGAAGAAGAGGGAGTCTCTGTAGCTCACTGACACTTGGTAGAATAGTGCCACAGGTAGTACAGACAGACTGAACACTGGAGGGATGAGTGACAGTCAGAAGGGTCGGGCAGGCCAGGTCGGCAACACCCGAGCAATGGTCATAACAGATACCTATCACAATCCTAGACTGGGGTGTGAGTTTCTTGGTCTCGACACCCTGGAACTAGTCTAGAGTATAGATAGTCCAGTACTGCTGCGCTTGTATTCCACTGGTGTTCAATACGCTCATGTAGGGAGAAAAACACAAAGAGGGAACATAGGGTGTAACGTATGGACAAAATCACCCTTGGTGTAACCTCACACACTACCAGAGTAAGGGAATAAGTCCCAAACGTGCCAGAAAGCAGCCTCCACCTCTCCCTATGAAGTGGCCGCTTACCCTCAAATTTCTTGCTATCATGCATAGACCCCGGCAGCCATTACCATACAAATGAGTCAATGTGGTTTCTTGTTTGTATAGTATATCATATAGAAGTACCGCACCGTAACCTCAGCGCGTCCGCCGGCCTGGTGTAGCAAAGTCCTTACTTCCTGAACGTCTGTGCGTGCGTCCAAGCTCCACCTAATGTCATATTTTCTCTTTTCAGTATTGGAGATAAATTCAGATGTCCTCTTAGCCACCCTCAATTCGCACCCTCTGCATGCTCCGCATGGAAAAAAACCCGGTCTCTGCCAGCCTGTGAACCTTTGTGCGACCGGCGGGTCCACACAACTTGGCACTAGATGGTCTCGTAGATTCGGGGCCCTACGTTATATATACACTGAGGTCGTTCTGGTAACCCTCTTTTCAGTGCTGGATCTGTCATCAGGACTGGCCAGTGTTTTAATATTACCTTCTCCACCTGTTTGTACTGGACCGAAAAGTTTGAGATAAAGGCTGTATTCACTTCAGTACTATTTTACAGCCCCATCCTCCACCCTATTTGTCAGTAACCTCCTCCTATCCATGTTCTTCACATATTCAACCGTACTATCTATCTCCTCCTCCCTATATCCTTTTTGAAGGAATCTCTTCTTGATGATGTTAGCCTGACTATCAAAATCTGCTGTCTCAGTACAGTTCCTTTGTATCCTAATTAATTGTCCCTTTGGCACTGCCCTGATCCAGGCGGGGTGGTGGCAGCTATTTACCGGAATGAACCCATTTCGATCAGTGGGTTTGAAAAAACATTTAGTTTTAAGACCATTCTCCTCACGTATGATCTCAAGATCTAAAAAATGTATCCTATCAGTGTCACATTCTAAAGTTAGATTGATATTATTGGTAATATTATTGATTTGTGATACATAAACCTTAAATGTATCCACACTACCCCTCCAGATGATTAAGAGGTCATCAATATACCTCCTCCACAGCAGAATGTTAGGTTGACCTTCCCCGATGGCTTTCTCCTCCCACCTAGCCATATATAGATTAGCTAGGGAAGGTGCGAATGAGGCCCCCATCGCGCATCCCGAGCGCTGTAGGAAGTATTTCCCTCTGTACCAGAAGTAATTCCTGGAAAGAGCGAAATCTAGTAGTTCAAGTAGAAAAATGACTTGGTCATGATCTATCTCCTCATCAAGCTCAAGGTAGTGTCTGGCTGCCTCTATCACCCCCTGGTGCGGTATGTTCGTATACAGGGAACTTACGTCCGCCGTACCCAGTACGGCATCAGGCGTCAAGACCACATCCTTAAGAGTCTGCAGAGTGTGCTTAGTATCAAATAGAACATATGGAAGTTTCTTAACAAGTGGTTGCAAAAAGACATCTAAATATTCACCCACCCTATGTGTGAGTGAGCCCACCCCACTTATAATAGGCCTCCCTGGTGGGTTAATTGGGTCTTTATGGACCTTCGGGGTCTGATATATATAACAGGGGTTTTCGGGGCAGACGGCAGAAGGTATGCGTATTCTTGATCAGTTAAAATACCCATATTCAATCCCCTTTTGAGTATGGCTGTCAATTCCACTTTAAAATTCCCCACAGGGTTTCCATTAAGCTCTGGATATGTACTACCATCATGTACAATCCTGTCTAACTCCCTAAAATATTTATCTTTATCCAACACAACCACCCCCCCCCCCCCCTTTGTCAGGCGGGCGGATGACCAAATCATTCTCCTTCAGTAGTTTTTGCATATCCTTAGTGTAATAGATTTTATCTACGGTATGTCCCCCAGTGTTAACTTTTTAAATACCTCTATCGAATTCTGGCTTTGATTCTGTTGGGGGTTGAAAGTAGAATTATTTTTAAACGTAGTGTGCTTAAACACATCACCGCTGATGGCGTTCGCTCTAGAGGTGGGCCCTTCCTTATCCAGGAAGTATCTCCTCAGATTAATCTTCCTAATAAATTTGTGAGCATCCACATACGTGAAAAACTTGTTAATATTCTTAGGTGGGGCAAATTTCAAACCTTTATCCAGGGTCCTCAGCTCAGCTCTGCCCAATTGCACCTTACTGAGATTGAAGATGCCCTCCCCTACCAATTTCTTAGCCTTTTGTATTCTCCTTCCTGCTCTGCATCCCCTTCTGCCCGGCGCTTTATAGCTTTTCCTGGGGTGTGGGGGGATTGAGCATATGGCATTTCTCTCTCTGGGCAGTTGCGGGGGTAACCTCTCCCCAAAAAATTATCTCCCACGTTTTCCTGTACTTGTTGTAATGGGTAATATCTGTTAGATACTGGCACTCTATAATCCGGCCGACCATATCCATTCCTGAGGGGTGTATAACCCCCGTATGCACCCTCTGGCCTCCCTCTGTTCTGAAACCTGGGATCCTGGATAGGCTGTCTATATGGCGCAAATGGGCGCCTGGGTCCATTGTGGGCGGACCTCCCCCTCCGCCCACAATGGACCCAGGCGCCCATTTGCGCCATATAGACAGCCTATCCAGGATCCCAGGTTTCAGAACAGAGGGAGGCCAGAGGGTGCATACGGGGGTTATACACCCCTCAGGAATGGATATGGTCGGCCGGATTATAGAGTGCCAGTATCTAACAGATATTACCCATTACAACAAGTACAGGAAAACGTGGGAGATAATTTTTTGGGGAGAGGTTACCCCTGCAACTGCCCAGAGAGAGAAATGCCATATGCTCAATCCCCCCACACCCCAGGAAAAGCTATAAAGCGCCGGGCAGAAGGGGATGCAGAGCAGGAAGGAGAATACAAAAGGCTAAGAAATTGGTAGGGGAGGGCATCTTCAATCTCAGTAAGGTGCAATTGGGCAGAGCTGAGCTGAGGAACCTGGATAAAGGTTTGAAATTTGCCCCACCTAAGAATATTAACAAGTTTTTCACGTATGTGGATGCTCACAAATTTATTAGGAAGATTAATCTGAGGAGATACTTCCTGGATAAGGAAGGGCCCACCTCTAGAGCGAACGCCATCAGCGGTGATGTGTTTAAGCACACTACGTTTAAAAATAATTCTACTTTCAACCCCCAACAGAATCAAAGCCAGAATTCGATAGAGGTATTTAAAAAGTTAATACTGGGGGACATAGATAAAATCTATTACACTAAGGATATGCAAAAACTACTGAAGGAGAATGATTTGGTCATCCGCCCGGCTGACAAAGGGGGGGGGGGGGGGGGGGGTTGTGTTGGATAAAGATAAATATTTTAGTGAGTTAGACAGGATTGTACATGATGGTAGTACATATCCAGAGCTTAATGGAAACCCTGTGGGGAATTTTAAAGTGGAATTGACAGCCATACTCAAAAGGGGATTGAATATGGGTATTTTAACTGATCAAGAATACGCATACCTTCTGCCGTCTGCCCCGAAAACCCCTGTTATATATATCAGACCCCGAAGGTCCATAAAGACCCAATTAACCCACCAGGGAGGCCTATTATAAGTGGGGTGGGCTCACTCACACATAGGGTGGGTGAATATTTAGATGCCTCTTGTTAAGAAACTTCCATATGTTCTATTTGATACTAAGCACACTCTGCAGACTCTTAAGGATGTGGTCTTGACGCCTGATGCCGTACTGGGTACGGCGGACGTAAGTTCCCTGTATACGAACATACCGCACCAGGGGGTGATAGAGGCAGCCAGACACTACCTTGAGCTTGATGAGGAGATAGATCATGACCAAGTCATTTTTCTACTTGAACTACTAGATTTCGCTCTTTCCAGGAATTACTTCTGGTACAGAGGGAAATACTTCCTACAGCGCTCGGGATGCGCGATGGGGGCCTCATTCGCACCTTCCCTAGCTAATCTATATATGGCTAGGTGGGAGGAGAAAGCCATCGCGGAAGGTCAACCTAACATTCTGCTGTGGAGGAGGTATATTGATGACCTCTTAATCATCTGGAGGGGTAATGTGGATACATTTAAGGTTTATGTATCACAAATCAATAATCTTACCAATAATATCAATCTAACTTTAGAATGTGACACTGATAGGATACATTTTTTAGATCTTGAGATCATACGTGAGGGGAATGGTCTTAAAACTAAATGTTTTTTCAAACCCACTGATCGAAATGGGTTCATTCCGGTAAATAGCTGCCACCACCCCGCCTGGATCAGGGCAGTGCCAAAGGGACAATTAATTAGGATACAAAGGAACTGTACTGAGACAGCAGATTTTGATAGTCAGGCTAACATCATCAAGAAGAGATTCCTTCAAAAAGGATATAGGGAGGAGGAGATAGATAGTACGGTTGAATATGTGAAGAACATGGATAGGGAGAGGTAACTGACAAATAGGGTGGAGGATGGGGCTGTAACAAATAGTACTGAAGTGAATACAGCCTTTATCTCAAACTTTTCGGTCCAGTACAAACAGGTGGAGAAGGTAATATTAAAACAATGGCCGGTCCTGATGACCGATCCGGCACTGAAAAGAGGGTTACCAGAACGACCTCCGTTCATATACCGTAGGGCCCCGAATCTACGAGACCATCTAGTGCCAAGTTGTGTGGACCCGCCGGTCGCACAAAGGTTCACAGGCTGGCAGGGACCGGGTTTTTTTCCATGCGGAGCATGCAGAGGGTGCGAATTGAGGGTGGCTAAGAGGACATCTGAATTTATCTCCAATACTGATAAGAGAAAATATGACATTAGGTCATTTATGACAAGTGGGTCCCATCACGTTGTGTATCTTATCTGGTGTGTATGTGGTTTCCAATATATTGGACGCACTACTAGACAGCTTAAAAAGCGCATATCTGAACATATATACAAAATTGGGAAAGGTCATGAAGATCACAGCGTGTCTGCCCATTTTAAGCAGGAGCATGGCTGTGATCCTACTCTGATGCGGTATTGTGCAATCGATAAGCTATCACCATCTTGGAGAGGATCAAATAGGTTGAGGGAGTTAAGTAAAATGGAAACTAAATGGATATATACACTACGGTCACTCACCCCGGGGGGTTTGAACATTGAGATAGATATTAATTGCTTTATTAATAACGATTAAGGTAGCTCATTATTGTTTGGTTTAAGCTGGGCTGACCCTAGGGTTAGTACACAGTTTAATTTACGGTACTGAGGGCAAGGAAGGGGGGGGGGGGGGGATCTATCACTGTGAAGATGTATCATAAGGATGTGTTATATATCATATTTCACATGTGCACTGTGACGCTGGGTAGTTTATAATATGTCGGTTTATACTTTATGTGGGGGGGGGGGGGTTGGATAGGGTAGGATTGCCGCCACATTGCACATGGAGTGATATCTATTTATGTATGTATATACTTGTGGCATGTGTATGCACACGGCAAGGTATATTTACTGTTATGGTGCCCCCCCATCTTATCTGCAGCTAACAGTTACGGAATTCGGGCTTTATTTCATGTAAGCCTGGCAGTGATGCGGAATCCGAATCCGGATGGATACTGTGGTAGTGCCTTTACGGAATCCGGAATTAGATGGGGTTCATGAATGTGCATGGGTATTACGTATGCCCGTATGTTTTGACGGATTCCGGAATTAGATGAATACGTATGGGTATGACGTATGTCCGTCAGCTGCACTGTGATAGGTGGCGGGCTGATGTTGATGCGGATAAATGTTTGAGGCGGATGAGCGTGCGTCCAGCCCCTGATGAGTCACGCCCCATGACGAAACGCGTAGGGTGGAGCTTGGACGCACGCACAGACGTTCAGGAAGTAAGGACTTTGCTACACCAGGGCCGGTGGACGCGCTGAGGTTACGGTGCAGTACTTCTATATGATATGCTATACAAACAAGAAACCACATTGACTCATTTGTATGGCAATGGCTGCCGGGTCTATGCATGATAGCAAGAAATTTGAGGTAAGCGGCCACTTCATAGGGAGAGGTGGAGGCTGCTTTCTGGCACGTTTGGGACTTATTCACTTACTCTGGTAGTGTGTGAGGTTACACCAAGGGTGATTTTGTCCATACGTTACACCCTATGTTCCCTCTTTGTGTTTTTCTCCCTACATGAGCGTATTGAACACCAGTGGAATACAAGCGCAGCAGTACTGGACTATCTACATTGTGCAACGTCTATACAGAGGACACTGTTTGCAGCTCGGACTTTTTATCTAGCACTTTTTATCGTGCGCGGCATTATCTAAGAGTTTGTAGTCTAGAGTATAACACAGTAATAGCACAATGTCCTAAGCTTGAGTGTGTGATCCTTGGTCACAACACCCTGGAACTGGTCTAAATGATAACACCGCAATGACACAGTATCCCTAAGCTTGGGTGTGAGGTCTGTGGTCACAACACCCTGGAACTGGTCTAAAGTATAACACAGTAATCTGGCTAAGTGTGAATTCCCTGGTCCACCTGGTTCTAACACACTGTGGGATCTGAATATGGTCTGAGTTCTCACACATATGTATTCACAGCGGCAGACAACCAGCAACTGTCAAGCAAGATCTATATATACAGTGGAGGAAATAATTATTGACCCCTCACTGATTTTGTAAGTTTGTCCAATGACAAAGAAATGAAAAGTCTCAGAACAGTATCATTTCAATGGTAGGTTTATTTTAACAGTGGCAGATAGCACATCAAAAGGAAAATCGAAAAAATAACCTTAAATAAAAGATAGCAACTGATTTGCATTTCATTGAGTGAAATAAGTTTTTGAACCCCTACCAACCATTAAGAGTTCTGGCTCCCACAGAGTGGTTAAACACTTCTACTCAATTAGTCGCCCTCATTAAGGACACCTGTCTTAACTAGTCACCTGTATAAAAGACACCTGTCCACAGAATCAATCAATCAAGCAGACTCCAAACTCTCCAACATGGGAAAGACCAAAGAGCTGTCCAAGAATGTCAGAGACAAAATTGTAGACCTGCACAAGGCTGGAATGGGCTACAAAACCATTAGCAAGAAGCTGGGAGAGAAGGTTACAACTGTTGGTGCGATTGTTCGAAAATGGAAGGAGCACAAAATGACCATCAATCGACCTCGCTCTGGGGCTGCACGCAAGATCTCACCTTGTGGGGTGTCAATGGTTCTGAGAAAGGTGAAAAAGCATCCTAGAACTACACGGGAGGAGTTAGTGAATGACCTCAAATTAGCAGGGACCACAGTCACCAAGAAAACCATTGGAAACACATTACACCGCAATGGATTAAAATCCTGCAGGGCTCGCAAGGTCCCCCTGATCTAGAAGGCACATGTGCAGGCCCGTCTGAAGTTTGCCAATGAACACCTGAATGATTCTGTGAGTGACTGGGAGAAGGTGCTGTGGTCTGATGAGACCAAAATAGAGCTCTTTGGGATTAACTCAACTCGCTGTGTTTGGAGGAAGAAAAATGCTGCCTATGACCACCAAAACACCGTCCCCACCATCAAGCATGGGGGTGGAAACATTTTGCTTTGGGGGTGTTTTTCTGCTAAGGGCACAGGACAACTTAATCTCATTAACGGGAAAATGGACGGAGCCATGAACGACAACCTCCTTCCCTCTGCCAGGAAACTGAAAATGGGTCGTGGATGGGTGTTCCAGCACGACAATGACCCAAAACATACAGCAAAGGCAACAAAGGAGTGGCTCAAGAAGAAGCACATTAAAGAGAATCTGTATTGTTAAAATCACACAAAAGTAAACATACCAGTGCGTTAGGGGACATCTCCTATTACCCTCTGTCACAATTTCGCCGCTCCCCGCCGCATTAAAAGTGGTTAAAAACAGTTGTAAAAAGTTTGTTTATAAACAAACAAAATGGCCACCAAAACAGGAAGTAGGTTGATGTACAGTATGTCCACACATAGAAAATACATCCATACACAAGCAGGCTGTATACACCCTTCCTTTTGAATCTCAAGAGATCACTTGTGTGTTTCTTTCCCCCTGCATCTCTCATGCACTGAAGTTTCAGGCTGCTCTTTTCTTCCTGCAAACAGCTTTGCCCTTGTCTGTAATTGCTCACTATGTGAAAGCCCAGCCAGCTCAGAGGACGATTTATCCAGCTTGTAAAAGATAAGAGAGAAGAGAGAAGCTGCTCTAATCTAAATGACACACAGGCAGTGTGCAGAGAGGGGCCTGGAAGGGGGAGTTCATAGCAGAACCACAACACTGAAGAACTTGGCAGCCTTCCAGACACAGGCCTGACAAGTCTGACAAGAGAGAGATAAGTTGATTTATTACAGAGACTGTGATAGTACAAAGTGCTGCAGTAAGCCAGAACACATTAGAATAGCTTTTGGAACTTGTAGGATGATAAAAAACAGGATGCAATTTTTGTTACAGAGTCTCTTTAAGGTCTCGGAGTGGCCTAGTCACTCTCCGGACCTTAATCCAATAGAAAACCTATGGAGGGAGCTCAAGCTCAGAGTTGCACAAAGACAGCCTCGAAACCTTAGGGATTTAGAGATGATCTGCAAAGAGGAGT
The DNA here is from genome assembly GCF_040937935.1 of Hyperolius riggenbachi. NCBI lineage: Eukaryota > Metazoa > Chordata > Amphibia > Anura > Hyperoliidae > Hyperolius > Hyperolius riggenbachi. The sequence continues at coordinate 83,989,506 of NC_090656.1, forward strand.
GGACCAACATTCCTCCTAAAGGCCTCTTGCACACTGCAAGCAATTCAGATTCAGATTCCGCTTTTTAATCTGTTTTTACTTCCGATTCAGATTCAGATTTGCAGTTTGCTCCTTGCACACTGCAAATCTGAATCTGAATCGGAGGTAAAAACTGATTAAAAAGCGGAATCTGAATTGCTTGCAGTGTGCAAGAGGCCTAAATGTGTGCAAACTTGGTCATCAATTACAAGAAACGTTTGACCTCTGTGCTTGCAAACAAGGGGTTTTCCACTAAGTAGTAAGTCTTTTATTGTTAGAGGGTTCAAAAACTTATTTCACTCAGTGAAATGCAAATCAGTTGCTATCTTTTATTTAAGGTTATTTTTTCGATTTTCCTTTTGATGTGCTATCTGCCACTGTTAAAATAAACCTACCATTGAAATGATACTGTTCTGAGACTTTTCATTTCTTTGTCATTGAACAAACTTACAAAATCAGTGAGGGGTCAAATAATTATTTCCTCTACTGTACGTGCAGTGCTGTGCTGCTCCGCCCGAGTCACTCAGCCAATCCAGAGTCCAGCTGGGATCAGCTGATCGGCCTGATCAGCTGATTCCCTTTTGCTGGTATAAATGTCCTGTCGCCTGCCGCGCGCACGCATAGCTATCCATCTGTGTGCACTAGAAGGTCCAGCCAAGCCAGACGCGTGTCGCTGCGCGGAAACCGCCGGTCTGAACGCGGAGATAGCCGCCCCGTCACTAGACCACGCGGCGGCATCTCCGCTGTTCATTACAGAACCCTTCTGCTCGATCGCTTTCTGGATCAGGCCTATATCTTTTTGGATTAGGCCTATATCTATTCAGCTTTAAGCTTCATACACACTGTCAATGATTGAGATGCAAATAATTTTTGTTTTTTTTTAAATTTCATTTAAATGATATGCAGCTTGAAATTGGAGCAATCATAATAACTTCCTGTTAATTTTTGTTGTTCTATGTTGTAGCTGTATAATATCTTCATTAACTTTTAATACAAAGAGAAATTTTCTTCTTCTTAATCATACACAAGTGTCATTGTATGTATTGTCTAGCGCTGTGTAATATGTTGGCACTTTATAAATACAATAAATAATAATAATTGTCACCCTTAAAAGATGCTAGTCATAACCTGGACAGAAAAAGTTCCCCTTTTTAAAAAAGCATTGCTTCTCATTTTTGCAAAAATGACTTGACAAACACTTACTCCCTCAGCAATGCAGTCCTTATTCAAGTCCCCAAATACTGAAGTTCCCCAAGGCTTTAAAGAGACTCCGTAACCAAAAATGCATCCTGTTTTTTATCATCCTACAAGTTCCAAAAGCTATTCTAATGTGTTCTGGCTTACTGCAGCACTTTCTGCTATCACAGTCTCTGTAATAAATCAATGTATCTTTCCCCTGTCAGACTTGTCGGCCTGTGTCTGGAAGGCTGCCAAGTTCTTCAGTGTTGTGGTTCTGCTATGAACTCCCCCTTCCAGGCCCCTCTATGCACACTGCCTGTGTATTATTTAGATTAGGGCAGCTTCTCTCTTCTCTCTTATCTTTTACAAGCTGGATAAATCGTCCTCTGAGCTGGCTGGGCTTTCACATACTGAGGAGTTACAGACAAGGGCAAAGCTGTTTGCAGGAAGAAAAGAGCAGCCTGAAACTTCAGTGCATGAGAGATGCAGGGGGAAAGAAACACACAAATGATCTCTTGAGATTCAAAAGGAAGGGTGTATACAGCCTGCTTGTGTATGGATGTATTTTCTATGTGTGGACCAACTGTACATCAACCTACTTCCTGTTTTGGTGGCCATTTTGTTTGTTTATAAACAAACTTTTTAAAACTGTTTTTAACCACTTTTAATGCGGCGGGGAGCGGCGAAATTGTGACAGAGGGTAATAGATGTCCCATAACGCACTGGTATGTTTACTTTTGTGCGATTTTAACAATACAGATTCTCTTTAAGCGATTTTATGTGGCTCTTTTACAAGCCACCATGTGGACTATTGTCATCAATTGGAAGGCTTCTTTCCTTTCTATATCACATTTTGAGAGTATGGTAGATCTTGTCATGGAAACTGATAAGTTGGCGCATAGTGTTTCAGGTACCTGTGCAACATTTCAATATGATTGGCAAGAATGGTTGCCCCCTTCAGGGGTATAGGGTCAGGGTTGCTCTTTGTTATAGGAGTAGTTCTGGCAGCTTATAAATACATTTTTATGTTTTATGTTCTCTTTTTATGTTCTAATGTTTTTTTATTGCATAAGTCGGCCATTGCTTATTCATTGTGATATGGACAGAACTTTCCAAAATGTATGGATGTACGCAACTTTCTTTTTCTTCTTTTACCTCCATTGTATAAATGGTAACTTTTGAAGATCTTTTATAACGCTCGATGTAGATACACTTATTTTTTTTCTGTAGCTAGCCTATGCCATGCTCTGTTTATCATACAATAAACTTTCTTGGTAAACTAAAAAATGCATTGCTTCATTAGTGGATGTAAGTTCTATTAAAACAACTTTTAAGATGAATGAATCTCTAATTTACATTCTGACATTTTTTACATGACATTTTTACTGTTGACAGGTGATGTAGCTGCTGCATGCTTTTTTGGCAGTTGGAAACAGCTGTAAACCGCTATTTCCCACAATGCAACAGGGTTCACAGACAGCAAACTGCCAGGAGTACCATGGTCCTCAGTTTCTTGTGGGAGGGGTTTCACCACAATATCAGCCATACAGCGCCCTCTGATGGTCTGTTTGTGAAAAGGAATAGATTTCTCATGTAAAAGGGGGTATCAGCTACTGATTGGGATAAAGTTCAATTCTTGGTTGGAGTTTTTTTTTCTCCCTAGGGCTACTTTTTTTTTTTTAACCACTTTAGCCGACAGGACGTAGCTCCTTCGTCCAAATAAGCATGCTGGACGTAGGAGCTACTGTCATGAAAAACGGAGCCGCCGGGGTGCGCGGGCTGCCGTTAGCCCGGAGATCAATGAATGGGAAAGCAGTTCCCATTCATTGATCTAAGTCCCTTAGAACGATCGCTGGCTTCTATGGAGAAGCTGCGATTGTTCTGTTACACATCCCCTCTTCACTTCCTGTAAGTACGCTTACAGGAAGCAAAAGAAAAAGTTTGACTGGCCATTTTGTAGCCAAAATGTAAAACTACATCTACATACATTATTTAAAAAAAAAAAGACATTTTTACATTTAAAATTAACGGTTTACCTCCTACACACCCAAAAATACTCAAATAAAATTTTCACTTGGGAAAAAATTACAATAAAAAAAAAAAAACTAGTTACCTAAGGGTCTGAACTTTTTTAATATGCATGTCAAGAGGTTATAATACTAATATTTTTTTTAAATTATAAGCTTGTAAATGGTGATGGACGCAAAAATGCACCTTTATTTCCAAATAAAATATTGGCAATGTGATAGGGACATAATTTAATTGGTGTAATGAAGAATACAGAGGCGCCAGCAGAATAAAAATAGTATCAATATTTAAAGTGAACCTTAAGTGTCCCAAAAAAATTGAGTTTTACTCACCTGGGGCTTACCTCAGCCCCCTGCAGCTGATCTGTGCCCACGAGGAGTCGCTCTGATGCTCCGGGTCCCACTGGCGGCCACTTCCGCTTTCGCAGTCAGGACCCGTCAGGCTGGGGAACGCGGCTGATACTACGCGTTCCCAGCCAAAATAGCACCCCTATGCGGCCATATGTCCGCATACGGGTGCCTATGCGGACATATGGCCGCATATGGGTTCTATTTTGGCTGGGAACGCGTAGTATCAGCAGCGTTCCCCAGCCTGACTGGTCCTCACGGCGAAACCGGAAATGGCCACCAGCGGGACCCGGAGCATCAGAGCGACTCCTCGTGGGCACCGATCAGCTGCAGGGGGCTGAGGTAAGCCCCAGGTGAGTAAAACTAAATTTTTTTTGGACACTTAAGGTTCACTTTAAAACCAAATAAAATGTGGGGGGCAGGGGTGGACGCGCCTACCCAACAACCAACAAAACCACTTTGTATGGTATAAATAAATTTAATTGGTCTATTAGTACTTTAAAAACAGTATGCAACGCGTTTCACGGGTCCCAAGCCCGCTTCCTCAGGCAAAATTATAGACAGGAGTAACCAAGAGGTTGTGCGTACTGGGGTAGCGCCTCTGTCAGAGGCGATAAAGTTATTGGTGAATGGAAGGTGAAAATTGCTCGAATGCATAAGGTGAAAAAACAATAAAGGCTGAAGTGGTTAAATAAACTGATAACAATCTCCTGGAAATGTGCCCCATCCTAATGTCTGCGTTTCCTTTATTGGAAACACATTCCTAAGCAGTTTCCGCATATTGTTGATTATATTGAATGAGTTCTCTCCCTAGGACCCAAGTTTCCTATTTAGGAAACAGCAGCAAAGTACATTTAAAAAAAAATAATTAAACCATCAATGCACATAGAACTTTATTAAATCGACCTCCGAATGCACCAAACAATAATCCATTACTGATCAGAGAAGTTCCTACAGTACTTAAACATCCTGTGCAGACACCTATTCCCCTCAGAGGGAACAATGTGGTCAGGCATCGCTGTCGTTAAAGATCCAGAGTGCCAGATCTTTGGGGGACTCCTGTGCACTTGCTGGATTCAATTAATTCCATAACATAACTGACACCACAGAAAACTATTTACATGAGTTGTATATTCCACACACCAACCAACTCATGTACATACTGCGCGCACAAGTGAAATGATGGACTGCACGAGACTGCTGTATTCAAAACAAGAGCGTCATTCAAACGACATTGTACACACTTGAACAAATTCACTTTTATTCTTCAAATCTCAAGTCTTCTCTCTACCACAGATTGTGGTGAAATATTTTCTACACCTTGCAGCTGATATTTGTATATTGTTTATCTTTTTGGCAGTGAAACACGTGTCAGGCAGTCTTTCTGTGATTTGGAAGTCTGAAAATCGTGTCTGCATGCTATGTCTGCAACTTGGAAGGCTCGAGATTTAAAGAATAAAAGTGAATTTGTTCATATAAAACCCTGCGCTTTTTCTATAGTGAACTCCTTTTGGTACTTCATTGAGGGGTGGAACAGAACTACTTGTTTTATTGCGTTTGTTATTGTACACACTTGGCCAACTACAAGATATCAGCCCAACAGTCATGTGAGTTGATCCCCGGATGGATCAGGCAAAACCGCCTGTTAAACAGTCACTCGTCTAGCCACATGTAGACACGCTTGATTGTCGTCCAACAGACCAAAATCGGAAAAGAATCCGGAGGTTTGAGCATGTGAATGGGCTTTTAGATATTGCAGACATAATTTTGTTGACTCAAAGAATGTCAGGAAGGACCTTTCTCACTTGGAATTGCAGAATGCTAGCAATCAGCACTAGCGGTTTGCACTGGTGATTTTACCACGTATAACGCAGTAAAATCACTGTACACATGATTTTTAAGCAATCGTGAGTAGCGCTTTTAGCATTCTAATTGCGATCGCTCTAGAATTGCGGAAAAATGCTGTATGTAGCGCATTTTGAGATCACTGCCATTTAGTTAGTATTGCACTAGTGCTTTAACCAGCTCCTGACTGCCTAATGCTGATGGGCGATAGGAGTGTGGCTGCTGGGGGACTACCTAATGCCAATTGGCGTCAGTGTGGTGGGCTGGATTAGCAGAGAACGCACGCTCACACTCGCGCTTTCCCTGCTCGTAAACAAATGGGGATCCGTCAACAGCCTGTCTGACGCGATCGGAACGGTCAGGCTGTAAGGGAAAAAATAAAAAAAAATTTAAATAAATAAAAAAAAATAAAAAAATGGGTGCAGCAAGAGACCACCCAAAAAATGCTCTATTAGTGGCGAGAAAGGGAGGTAAAATTCATTTGGGTGGTAAGTTGTATGGCCAAGCAATAAATCGTTAGTTGTAAAGTGTTGAATTGTAAAAAAATGGTCTGGTCACTAGGAGGCTATAAACGTGTGGTCCTCAAGAGGTTAAAAAGCGCTAGTAATCGCCCCTGTGAGATCGGGCCCTAAGAAATAAGACAAAGCATTAAGAGTCGGTCAGAGAGGGATTTGTCTCATGGTCGATCTGCCCATACATTGAATGATGTATTGGTACCATAACCTCCCTGGCGGTACGCAGATGCAGTGGCTGCATCCGCGGGAGGGATTTGTTTAAATACAATTTTTTCTATTTGAAAGCTAGCACTAGGCTAGCTAACTATGTGCGGCAAATCCCCTGGCACCTCTCTGACCAGTCAAAACACCCCCCCTCCCCCAACCAACCCACCCACCAACAACCAACCCCCCCCCCCCCCCCCCCCCCGATCGCCGCCGGCAATATTTACCCGTCCGCTATCCCGCGAGAGCTGCGGCTTCACCATTGAGCTTCACTGTCGCTATGGCGACGATCGGACATGATGTCGTACGCATTCCCGATCCTCCACATAGCGAAGCTTGGAGCTGATTGGGAGGCTACGCCATCGTGGGATCCCTGGGGTGTCCATATACCGGCGGCGATCGGTGGGGACCGGAGGGACTTGCCGCACATAGTTAGCCAGCAAAGTGCTAGCTTAACAATATAAAACAGTTTTTATTTTTTTAAAAATCCTCCCAGGGCCATGTGATCCCCTGCGGCGGCTAGCCAGACACTGTCGGGCTTACCGCCAGGGAGGTTAAGGGACACTTTAGTCTCTCTTACGCATTCAACAAACATGGCTGCCTTCACTGTGATATGCCCCCTTCCCTAAGGATTCAATTGATATGTAATGTTAAAGTAGAACTCTATCCCTTGCCATTTGACCACACTGGAGAAAGAGAGTGAGTACATAAATCTAAATAAACATAAGTGGTTGTGTCGTGAGCATCTCTGGATTTACTGGATGTCGAGGCCGTTGAGCCAGTATGTAGCAGATGTGTGGTTTCTGGTTATTTACCCCCTTGAGGACCGCGGTCTTAAACATCCCCCCTAGTGACCAGGCCATTTTTACTAAAATAGACCCCTGCAGCTTTAAGGCCTCACTGCAGGGCCGCACAACTCCGCACACAAGTGAATTCCCCCTCCCCCCCCCCCCCCCCCCTTTTCTGCCCAGAGAACTCTGTTGGTGGGCTAAGAATGCTGCCAGGATGTTTTTTTTTTTTTTTTTTTTTTTTGTAAATTTGTTAATTTTTAGTTAAATTGCCGCCCCCCCCTCTTTTTAATTTTTATAATCCCTCCTCCCTCCAGCCAATCAGTGTGATCGGCCGTCATAAGCTTCAGCCTATGACAGCGGATCACATTTTTGCCTCTCAGGGGGACAGCCATATCTCATGGCTGTCCCCGGTACAGTGCTGCCTTAGATCGCAGCGCTGTACATGATTATTAGATGGCGGTTTTGCTGTTTAACAGTCTCCTAGCTATCGCCATCGGGAGACTGATGACTGAGTTCCGCTCCGTTATTCAAGTGGGGATGTGCGATCCCCTGCTATCTCCATTCCCAGCCATTCACACCAATCGGCGTGGAGTGGTCCTGGGTCTGGTGCGCTGCTCACACCACTTGACGTGGAGCAGTCGTTAGGCAGTTAAACAATCAACCATATATTCCTATGAGAGTCTGTACTCAAACAAATAAATGCGCTGAGGTGGCTGCAGACAAAACGGTGTGGTCACAGTGCAAGGAATACTGGAGCCGAACTGGTGCAAAAATGGGGCAGACCAAGGTGCCTGGTCGCTCTCAGCATCTTCTCTACTTTTGCACCAGTTTCCCACCAGATTTTCCCTAATTATCCTTACACTGGTCTTGTCTTCAAGAAAAGGATTCTAGTAAGGGCTTTTTCACACTAGGAGCTGATCCGAGTATTTGACGCATGGCTCCTAGGATGCGTTTAGAAAGGTAACATGAGTCTACTTGACTTTCATGTTAACTTTCACATTAGACAAAGCGTTCCAGAGCGTTACGTTACAACGCATCAGGGAGTTTCGGAACGTCCACGCAATTTCCCAACATCATGCCGCAGGCCATTAACGCGTGCAGGGGATTGGCTCCTGCACACGTTCTCCGATGTGAAAGAGCCCTAATGGTAATTTGACAGGTATGCATGTTGCACATTCCTGCACTCGCCACCATCCACAATGCTGAATGGCTGGATTTCTCCTGTGAGACATATCTTTAAAATAAGCATTTGGAAGTTTGGTATAATTAGCATTTTTGACGCATTGAGTGAACGTAACGCAAAGTCTCCAAGCAGGTCCTGTAGATTACTGTTAATCAGTATGATTTAAACGTTGGAAAAATGCTGTGCTGCAATACTTGCTTGCAGCTGTGCACCAATGCATACAAAATACAAAGTGTCTGGCTAGTTTTCTCTTAGTAGATTTAGGTCTTTCAATTGCACACCACCTGCTTATCTAAACTTCAAGATTGCTTCGTTTCTGCTGTAATGCACGGATAGCAACATTGGAGAAAAGTGCATAGGTTATTTTATTCTGTGAAAAATGTAAATCTTCTACTCTTTGTATTTTACATTTTTTCTCAGTAGTGGTCCTTGAATTTGAGTGGTTGCTCTAGGCAACGGATTTCCTTGGATGCGAGTATCATTGCACCTGTCTTTGAGCACTTGCTGAAAAACAAACAGGCAGCATCTCTGAAGATCACACCTCTCAAGCAGCAAACACCATGACTCTATCACAGTGCACAAACACCTAAATCTGATTTGGCAGGAAGACAAGTATACATTGACAGATGAAACTGATACTACTGCAAGACATGCTAAAAGCGCTCATTTAACAGCAATCTCATTGTGTAGCAGCGACTGAGCAATATATTAAACTATGCAATATATATGATCCTTTTTCACAACCAACTTGCATCAGCTTAAAAATATTTTCAGTTCGTACATTCTCTATATTCTTGCATGAAGGCATTAGATATAAAATACTAAAGCTTACTATGCCTGATTGTTTGCATTTAACATTAATACAAGTGAATTGCTCAGTATAGTTAGTGATGTTTTATACTTATCTTTAGCTGATATTTGTGTTGTTCCCAGGTTCACATCCTGCAGATAATGTTGGCAAAAGCAGTTTAGTGTTCAATGTAGAGTTTACAGTGACCTTGAAAGTGACTTGTAGAGGTCATGTGTTAACTTTCCATTGGGATATTTCTAGCCAGACCCACCTCTGCATTCCTCCTTCCTCATTAGTCTGTGTGGACATTAATAGGTCAGTTTAACTCTTGTAGTACTGCTGGTAATGTTTCTTACATGCACTGGAGGGGACATACTAAGCAAGCCTGGGAAATCTATCTAGTGCAAATCAATCTACTGCTACTAAAGCTTTGTACACACTGTAACTGTTTGTCGCTCTGGAACTGTCTTTACAGATCATTGTAGGTGTCACTCTTGATGTGATCACTGTACAGACATGCTGTATATCTCCCGGCTGAGCAGTGTGTACTGTTCTTAATGGTGGAGGGGCAGATATGTGTGATTTCACACTGTGGGAATGTCCTTTGGAAAATCGGCATTGGGTGAACGTGATTTAGACAGACTTGTCACTACAGAGGCCAACGCACTACAAGCACAGTGTTTAGGGGATAATACTTAATTCCACTCTCCTTTACACTGCATATTGATTGGCTAAGCACATACTACAATCTTCAGCTTGAAAATATACCCCCAGTCATACTTTCCTCACATATACTACCCAACTACTGCTTAGCCCTTCAATTGCCCTGTAGGGCCTAAAACTATAAAGCTCTCCTCGGTCCTTCTCTTTCAGTTAGATTTCACCCCTACCTCAACTTAACCTGTACAAACCACATTCTTTACTCCTCCAGAATCGCCTCGCATTCAGGTACATAGGCTCATGTGCTTTTCTAGCTTTGAAGGGCATCCACACTTGTGACCACTAGACTGCTAGATGTGGGCAGACTCCTTGATCCAGATATAGTTTTCTGCCTTTTTTTCCCCCTCTTAGATCACAGGTGTCAAACTCCAGTCCTCGAGGGCCAAGTCCATGCCAGTGTTTAGGATGGACTGAGAAATGTGTTCTGCTTGATGAACCCAGACCACGCCTTTCCTGATTAAGTCTCATCAATTAG
>NC_090656.1:83999800-84107300 GCF_040937935.1 Hyperolius riggenbachi
TGAGAAATGTGTTCTGCTTGAATGAACCCAGACCACGCCTTTCCTGATTAAGTCTCATCAATTAGTTTGAGCTGTACCAAATATGTGTGAGGACCTTGGCCCTTGAGGATCATTGTCCCACGGCTGTATCTGGTCTATTTGTTTTTTCAATCCAGAAAGCTGATGCAGGGCTGAGTTCAGTGCCTCCTCTCTACCTACGGTACCTATGCAAAGAGTTGCAAAAGGATTGTATGACAGGCCTGCCCACTGGCGGCTTCCAGCGCCTATCTTCATGACTACAGGGGCATCATATGACTCACATGCTTCAGCTACTTCTACTGAAGGGGCTGCTTTATTGTAGGCGAATAGTCTACCTATACTGGATGGAAGCTCATTGGCTACCTGAAATGGGGGCCGAACGAAGACTACAGGCACATTTTGCTTCCAGTGTGGAAGGGGGTGGAAGAGGTAGAACACATTGGTCTGGTCCCTCTGTCAAATTTAAGATTTCTTTGTTGCCCACGAGTCAAAAAGTTTGCCCTCTACTGCTCTAGATTGACGTGCGAGGTTGTACTTGATGGATGCATGTAAATTTTCAAACTCTAACTATGTAATTATGTCTATGGACATAAGGTGTTTTTAAGCATTCTGGAGGACCAGAAGTACAGGATGTGTTCCAGGAGGTAAAAAAAAAAGTCTGCTAAAGGGCATACAGGTGTGTTACCAAACAACTTTACACACTCGGCAAACTTTGTACCAAGTGCGGAGAAAACGTTATTTATCATTTCTAACAGCTGTCCGAACATATCCAGGCTTTGTATGTCAGGCCTGAGTGAAATCAGTTATTGCGGTGCTGTGCGCCGAAGCCGGACGCAGTCATAGCAGCAGTGCTATGCTGCGCGCCCCACGTATTGGTAATTCGGGGCTCTGGTGGCTGCCAGACACTGAATTACATCTCCCTCTGAGTTGCAACAACTTGGAGGGGGAATAGTATTTAACGCCACCCACGAGTTTTGCCGCAGCAGGGAGAGCAGTCATTCAGCTCTCCCTGCGCTAAAGTGACTGGCGCCGAGATGCCATGTACTCAGGCCTGGGAACCTTTTTAAAAACACGAGCAAAACTTTTGAGAATGGACTAAGGGCTCTTTCCGACTGTGCGTGATTAGATTTAAATTGCAAAACGCCTGCGAATCTAGACTTGCAATGGTAGTTTAATTTGGGAAGCGCAGAACGTATTTTCCATTTTTTGTGATTCGATTTTATGTAGAGCGCAAACTCTTGTCTGAGCAATTTTAAGTGTGATTGCGCTTCAATGTTAAAGATGGGAACACATAAAAATCACAATTGTATTGGCAATAACATTTTTCTGCATTTTACTTTTTTTCTGCAATTACATTTCTTCCAGAATTCCCCTTCCTGTTTCTTTCTTTCTCTCTCTCTCTCTCTCTCTCTCCCTGTTTTGCCAGCGGCAGTCATAGGGGTATAGCATGCCATGACAAAGCATCTCTAACTATACGGCAGGGGCTCCCATTGGCTTCTTTACAGAGGTTGTAAGGTGTCAGGAATTGTGGTGATACCCTTGAGATCCAGGAGACCACCCCTCCCCGATCTTCCCAGGAGGGGAAAGTCAGAGTTCCAAAATAACGATTCAAAAGTGTAATGTTCTTTCTTATAACGGTTTCCCAAAGCTGAAAGAATTATGCAGTTTTTATCATAATTTGGGCTCAGCCTTTTGATGGCACCCAAATTAATGACTGAGCAGCACTATAGCTGCAATTCACATTACTGCCTATGGCGGTGCTGACTGCCCCAAAATCTCTGGCGCCCTTTTTACCCAACTTGTGCCTAACTGCCTCTTAGCAGGGCTTACAGCTAATAGCCTCACAGCATTCTAGAGCAACTTTTGGAAGAGCCTGGACAATGCCCATTTCCATACAGGGTTCAGTACACTCATACCCTTCACAATGATGTTCACTGAAGAAAGATGTTTCATTGAGTAGCAAAGTAGCTCAGCAAGGAAACTTTTTTTATTTGTCGAATTTATTTTCAAGATTGTGTAATACTCTAAAAGCTTTCTTAAGTAAACCTAAAAAAATCAGTTTAACTTACCTGATCTTTTTGCTGCCCCCTGGAGTCATCCTGTGCCCACAAAATCCATCTGAATGCCTCTGGCAAGCAACGCTGACCCGGGCAAAGCTGGCCAGTCACTGCCATACGGCGGCCGGGAGCTCTCAGTAACCTTTTTCACGTACTGTGTATGTGCAGAACGCTCCTAGCCATGAGAGCGTGGTAAGGAGGCATGTGGCCGACCAGCTTTGCAAGGGTCACCGCTGCTTGCCGGAGGGACTCGGACGGACGTCGTGAGTACAGGATGACTCCACGGGGCTGCAAAGAAGCCCCTGGTAAGTTAAACTAATTTTTGTTTTCACTTTAAATTTCCTTTAAAAATGATGTACTGGTCTAAAATGTATCTGCTTTGACTTTACTCTTGCAGATGTTGCCTAAAGTAAAACGTTTTCCCATTGTGATCAAGATGCCATTCTCTGATAGCAAATAGGCTGCTGTGCTGTGTATTCAGTTTTCCTAGCAACGATGGGACATCTAGCTTTCATGGTTCAGTATGTCATAAAAGTCACCTAACCTGTTTACATCAAAAGATTTCATAGAACATGATGGGGCACTTGTAGGGTCACCAAAAGTAGGACAACCTGCAAGGAACCTCTTTCTTCAAGGCGTCTGACAAAAGCTTGCTGTAAGAGAGATATATTACAAGAACAAGTTCTGCCTGTGTTTTCAGGCCATATTCTTAAAGTGAAGCTGTGATGATAGACAACCTCAGAACTTCCATCTACCATATTCTGTCATTCTGACCTTGACTTGTGTACATAATAAGTCACTAATCTGGATAAAAGCATGCACCCATTGCAGTGTGAAATCTCTCCTATATTCATGCTCTGGTTGTTATCTCAGACTGTGAAGACAGAAAATAATTTGGTGATGGCTTCCACCATATTTTTAGTTTTCCTAGTTCACTTCATAACTGGCCAAGGAGTTTTTCTTGTGGCCATTTCATCAATTTCCACAAATGTACTTAGATAGGACTTGTGCATCTCTGCCATCTTTTTCTTTTATTGGCGACCAGACACGGTTTTCTGTGGTGATTTCAGTACTTGCCTTCTCATTTTTCCAACCATAATTATTTTAGTTCCTGATTCCTAAGGTCCCATTTACACGTAATCAGTTGGTACGCGTTTTTTCTTCTCCATAGCAGTGCGTTATCAAAAATCTTTCAGTTAAAAGGCATATAGTGTGAACTGAGCCACTGGGAAACATGGGCTTTACTTTGAAAATCAGTTGACCTTTCAGTTATAACTGAAGAGCAACTGATTAAGTGTAGATGGGGCCTAACCCTTACATCGCCCTTAAAGAGAAACTCCAACCAAGAATTGAAATTTATCCCAATCAGTAGCTGATACCCCCTTTTACATGAGAAATAGAATGATTTTCACAAACAGACCATCAGGGGGCGCTGTGTGACTAATTTTGTGCTGAAACCCCTCCCACAAGAGGCTCTGAATACCGCGGTACTCTGGGCAAACTGCCACAATGTAACAATGTTCACAGACAGGAAATAGCTGTTTACAGCTGTCTGTAACAGCCAGAGCAGCTAGAAACAGCTACATAACTTGCCCACAGTAACAATGTCACCATGTAATACATGTCAGAATGTGAATCTGGGAGAGGAAAGATTTTACAATGAGCAAACACTGACTAAATCATTTATACATAAATATTGTAAAAATGAAGCACTTTTTTTTATTAAATTTTTTCACTGGAGTTCCTCTTTAAAATGTCTATCCCTTTTCAGATTACTACCTCATGGCTAACTTGAATCGATTCACATCAACCGACGCCTAGCCCTTACTGATCATACTTTAGCAATAGCTAAAGTCTGGTACACAATTTTAATTTTGACTGTACAATTTTACCACCTCCATGTAGTATTGGGGCCAGCAGATTTTGAATTCTAGGAACAGATTGTGCAGGTAAGCTCTCATACTGAATGTAGGTGGTAACCTTGTCCAATCAAAATTTACATGTGTAGTACTTTGATTTTTACCTTAGTGAATCTTCATTCCATCCTTTCAGTGCACAGCTTTTGGCTTCAGATTGAATGCTATTTGTGTCTAAGAATAGAGGAGCTTTCAGTCAACAGCAAATTAAACCCTCTCCTGCAAATGGCAGACTCTTGATCAACAATGTTTTTAACCAGCAAGAATTTGGCTTATGATGGTTTTTAGTGGGCTGGAAGCAGCAATGCCTGACATTACCACTACTGTGGTACGTTTTATTGCTGTTACATACACCCTTTTGGTTTATAAAGATGAAGTTTATTGAAGTGCATGACAGAATAAATTACAAACACAGAAATATCATAAGGCAAACGAGTATAAAATAGTAGAAAAAGCAGCAGGTGTAGAAAACTCGCCGTAAGGCGGATTAGAGAATAAATCAGCACATCATAAGGAGAGGCTTCAAAATATGTTAAATAAAGGTCTAACAAAAAAACAAAACTTGAACTTTGTGTGTGGTCAAACAAACCACAGAAAGAAAGGAAGTCCCAGGGCTATAACTGTGCAGTGTAATTTTAATCCCAGGGAGTCGACCAGTCAGCACCTAGATCCATTAAGGTGCAAATGTGGCAAACCAGCAGAGAAGGAAGGACTGGGTCTCAACCTGGATTGTAGCAGTTATAGCAGAAAATCTTTTTATTCCATAGCAGCAGAAAGCTTTCTGCTGCTATGGAATAAAAAGATTTTCTGCTATAACTGCTACAATCCAGGTTGAGACCCAGTCCTTCCTTCTCTGTGGTCAAACAAACCCCAAGACACCCCCCCCCCCCCCAAGAATCCTTTAAGGTAAAACTACAAAACCACTCAACTCACTAATGACCTCGATATAATAGCCAATCCTCCCAAATCACATTAAAGCAATCCAAGTTTTCTATACTCAAAAAGTAAACCAGGTCCATCAAGGAGATCATATCCAGGCGATACTTAACCAGGTTACATACACTCTTGTCTGCATTTCTGTTTACTTTGGAACATTGTCCGAACTGTAAAACTGAATTGGGTCAACATGGCAATGCCTAGCAACACTTACAGTAATCCGCTGCATGCTGAAAATGAGAACAAAGCTTTTTTTTGTGTGTAAATCACATTCCCTTATGCTGAATTGAAACTGAAGTCAAGGCAATGATAAATACTTACATTTGAAATTAAATATGCTTAAAGAGAATCTGAAGTGAAAATAGAAAAAACAGATACTTGCCTAATGAGGGAAGGCTCTGGGTCCGAATGAGCCTTCCTGTTATAGTCCCTGCGTTTCAGCGCTGGCTCCACAATTTGAATCTTCCGCCCCGGGAGGCTTTGGCAGTCTTTGGGAGCCTGAGTGCTCCCAAAGACATGGTGGCTCCATACTGCGCATGCGTGATTGCATGCAAGAGCATGCTCGTGCATGCGCAGTATGGAATGGCCCATCTTTGGGAGCACTTGGGCTCCCAAAGACTTCCAAAGCCTCCCGCAGCGGCAGAAAGCAGTCTCCGACCAATAGGAAGGCTCATTAGGACCCAGTATCTTCCTCCTCCTTAGGTAAGTATCTGTTTTCTGTTTTTTTTTTTTCCAGTTTCACTTCACACTCTCTTTAAAGTACCCCTGAACTGGATATTTTTTAACCTACTTTTAATCCTGATTTACGTGCGGTGCTGTGACACATATGTCACAGCACCATCTGCAACCTCCAGCACCCCCTGTGGCCCCCGCCACTGTTCAGCCGTTTGAGCAGAATGTTGATTTCGGGCAGGTAGGAAGTGGCAGTTCCTCGCCCATAGCCTGTCCCTAGGAACTCCCCCTTCTTTCCCCTCTGATTCCTGATATCACTGTGTAATGACACACAGCGCAGGAAAGCGGCTCTCCTGTGTTAGGTCTCGTATTGATTGATCAGAATCCTTCAATCTTTTTTTCAAAACTATGTGCATTAAAGGAGTAAAATGCAAAGTTCAATGAAACAGCCCCAGTCATTGATGCTTCCATTATGACACTGGCTTGACATGTTACCCTCCCCAAAGATAATGCGGTATCTTTTAAGGATGCCTTTGATAAGAAGGCAGACATGGACATTAAAAAAAACTTTTTAGCAGCTGGTAGAGCATGCAAACCTGCAATAGCCTTAAAGGGAACCTTAACTGAGAGGGATATGGATGTTTCCTTATAAACAATACCAGTTGCCTGGCAGTCCTCCTGATCTCTTTGGGGCAGTAGTGGCTGAATCGCACACCTGAAACAAGCACGCAGCTAATCCAGTCTGACTTCAGTCTGAGCACCTGATCTGCATGCTTGTTGAGGGGCTGTGGCTAACAGTATTCAAGGCACAGCATCAGCAGGAGAGTCAGGCAACCGATACTATTTTAAAAGGAAAAATCCATATCCTTCTCAGTTTAGGTTCCCTTTAACAACCTTAGTGAAAGCTATGAAAGGCTGGGTGGATAACTCTGAGACATCAATCAATTCAGAAATGGAGAAACGGGAAATTTTAAAAGCATTGTATGAATTAAAATGGCAGGAGAGTTTATCGGAGAAGCTGCAATAGATAACATTTGATAATAGGCAAGAGCAATGCTACATAACCTAAAGTGGATCTGTGGTGAACTTTTATTCATTGCATAATTGTGTTCCTTTCCTATTGTTTATAGGGCATTCCTCAAGCCAAATACTTTTTGTTTTTGTTTGAATACTCTAATTCCCTATGAAATAAATAATCTACGCCCACAGGTTTTCAGAGAGCCTTGGCAGTAGCAAGGGCTCATGGGAGCTCAGTCTGGGCAGGAGGAGGAGGAGGAGTTACTAGCCATTGATTTCAGAGTCAGAGGGGAGGAGGGGATTAGGTTTTTTTCACAGGCCGAGTGCTCAAGATACAGATAAGCCTGCCTCTGTGTAATGTTTACAAACAACATGGCTGCTGTCATTGTATTACAGGAATAAATAATCATTTTCTATTAATGCAGTATGCAGACAGATTTGCTGTGCAAACTATCTAAACTTTAGATAAGATATATAGACAAGTTACTTGTTATAGTTAGTTTTTCATCTTGGATCCACTTGAACAGCAAAAAGGGCATTATGGTTAAAGCCATGGTCAGCAGATCTCTTATCTAGAAACTGGTGCAAAATGTTGTTCAATGCATATCATCGGTTTGATACAGAAATGGATGACACCATCTCAAAATTAACCTGCAGACAATCGGGATTAATTCCATTTTGTCAACAAAAAGATTTTCTAACACATTCCAACAGGCCAGGGCATACAGACAAGAAAGACCATTTAACTGGAATTGGTGGGGTCCCCAATCTTCTTTTCTTGAATCCAACAAGTGCAATCCCTGGTGCACAGCAAGAACAGAACATTTTTTTTGAAGGTGCATCCACCCAGGTATTCCCAGTGGAAGCCAGACAGTTTTATTTCTGGGGAGCCCAGGTGGAAACCTTAACCACTTCAGCCTTCAGTCGGTTTTCACCTCCCGTTCAATCGCCAAAAACTTTATCACTACTTATCACAATTAATTGATATCTTGTTTTTTTTCTGCCACCAATTAGGGCCTGTTCATACTTGCTGCGTTTGTAGAACGCGTATAAATTCAAAGAAACGCAAGTTGAAAAACGCATGCGTTTTTCTTGCGTTTGAATGCGTTTTCTATTGCGTTTTGCACAAACACGTGACCCAGGGGAAAAAAAAGAATTATGGGAACCGCAGAGGAAAACGGACGCTAAAAACGCAATAGTACGCGTTTTTGATACGCGTCCATAGACTTTCATTGCATCCGTTTCTATGCGTATCGCACAGAACTGCGTGCAGCAATGCGGATGAGAAACGTATGCGTCTCATACGCATACATGTGAACTAGCCCATTCAAAAGCATTAGGAGCCGTTTCTATGCGTTTTTGGTACCCGGACATGTTCCCTGAAAACGGCTAGGAACGCATATAGTCTGAACAGGCCCTTAGGGCCTGTTCATACTTGCTGCGTTTGTAGAACGCGTATAAATTTAAAGAAACGCAAGTTGAAAAACGCATGCGTTTTTCTTGCGTTTGAATGCGTTTTCTATTGCGTTTTGCACAAACACGTGACCCAGGGGAAAAAAAGAATTATGGGAACCGCAGAGGAAAACGGACGCTAAAAACGCAATAGTACGCGTTTTTGATACGCGTCCATAGACTTTCATTGCGTCCGTTTCTATGCGTATCGCACAGAACTGCGTGCAGCAATGCGGATGAGAAACGTATGCGTCTCATACGCATACATGTGAACTACCCCATTAAAAAGCATTACGAGCCGTTTCTATGCGTTTTTGGTACCAGTACGCGTTCCCTGAAAACGGCTAGGAACGCATATAGTCTGAACAGGCCCTTAGGCTTTTTTTGGGTGGTACATTTTGCTAAGAATTATTATTTTCCAAATGCATTTTAACAGGAAGGTTAAGAAAAAGGAAAAAAATTCATTTTCTCAGTTTTCGGCCATTATAGCTTTAAAATAATACATGCTACCATAATTAAAACCCACACATTTTATTTGCCCATTCGTCCCGGTCAGTACACCATTTAAATTATGTCCCTATCGCAATGTATGGTGCCAGTATTTTATTTGGAAATAAAGGTGCATTTTTTTCAGTTTTGCGTCCATCACTATTTACAAGCTTATAATTTAAAACATATTAGTAATGTACCCTCTTGACATGCATATTAAAAAGTTCAGACCCTTAGGTAACTATTTGTTTTATTTATTTTTTTTAGATTGTAATTTTTTGTTGTTGTTAATTTGATTTGGGTATTTTTTGGGTGTGGGAGGTAATCCGTTAATTTTAAATGTAATTTATTATGTTATGTGTGAAAAAAAATGTATGTGCATGTAGTTTTTCTATTTGGCTCAAGATGGCCACAGTGATTTTGTTAACTTCCCATCCCGCAAGTGAGCGTGCTTGTTTACAGGAAGCACAAGGACATGATTTTTTTTTTTTTTTGGTCAGAAAGACTGCGGCCTCTGAAAAGAAGCCGTCTGTTTTCTACCGGGCACTTCCCAATCATTGATCTCTGGGCAACCGGGGGGGGGGGGGTGGGGGGGGGGGGGGGGGGGGTTGGGGGGCGCATGGGAGTGGCGCGCAGCAGCCTTTTGGACGTGAAATACACGGGAGGTAAGTATGACGTGTGTGTCTATTTTGACTTTTAATTTTCAGTTCAGGTTTGCTTAACCACTTGCCGACCGCCCACAGCCCATGGGCGGCGGCAAAGTGGACGCCTAAAGGACCGCAATACGCCTTCAGGCGGCGCGTCCTTTAGGCATGCCGGGGGAGCGATCGCGTCATTGATGACGCGCGCTTCCCCCGGCAACTGGCTCCGCCCACCCGCCGTAACATCCCGCCGGCCATACGGAAGCGCCGGCGGGATGTTAACCCCGCGATCGCCGCTACAAAGTGTATAATACACTTTGTAATGTATACAAAGTGTATTATACAGGCTGCCTCCTGCCCTGGTGATCCCAGTGTCCGAGGGACCACCAGGGCAGGCTGCAGCCACCCTAGTCTGCACCCAAACACACTGATCTGCCCCCCCCCGCCCACTGATCGCCCACAGCACCCCTCAGACCCCCCCCTGCCCACCCCCCAGACCCCTGTTTGCACCCAATCACCCCCCTAATAACCCATCAATCACTCCCTGTCACTATCTGTCAACGCTATTTTTTTTTTTATCCCCCCCCCCTGCCCCCTGCCCCCTCCTGATCACCCCCCACCCCTCAGATTCTCCCAGACCCCCCCCCAGACCCCCCCCCCCCTGTGTACTGTATGCATCTATCTTCCCTGATAACCCGTCAATCACCCGTCAATCACCCATCAATCACCCATCAATCACCCCCTGTCACTGCCACCCAACAATCAGCCCCTAACCTGCCCCTTGCGGGCAATCTGATCACCCACCCACACCAATAGATCGCCCGCAGATCCGACATCAGATCACCTCCCAAATCCATTGTTTACATCTATTCTCTCCTCTAAACACCCACTAATTACCCATCAATCACCCATCAATCACCCCCTATCACCACCTGTCACTTTTACCTATCAGATCAGACCCTAATCTGCCCCTTGCGGGCACCCAATCACCCGCCAACACGCTCAGATTGCCCTCTGACCCCCCCTTATCAATTCGCCAGTGCATTAATTACATCTGTTCTTCCTGTAATAACCCACTGATCACCTGTCAATCACCTGCAATCACCTATCACCCATCAATCACCCCCTGTCACCCCCTGTCCACTGCCACCCATCAATCAGCCCCTAACCTGCCCCTGCGGGCAATCTGATCACCCACCCACACCATTAGATCGCCCGCAACCCGCCGTCAGATTACCTCCAAATGTATTGTTTACATCTGTTATCTTCTCTAAACACCCACTAATTACCCATCAATCACCCATCAATCACCCCCTATCACCACCTGTCACTGTTACCTATCAGATCAGACCCTAAGCTGCCCCTTGCGGGCACCCAATCACCCGCCCACACGCTCAGATTGCCCTCAGACCCCCCCCCCCTTATCAATTTACCAGTGCATTAATTACATCTGTCCTTCCCTGTAATAACCCACTGATCACCTGTCAATCACCTGCCAATCACCTATCACCCATCAATCACCCCCTGTCACTGCCACCCAACAATCAGCCCCTAACCCGCCCTTGCGGGCAAACTGATCACCCACCCACACCAATAGATCGCCCGCAGATCCGACATCAGATCACCACCCAAGCGCAGTGTTTCCATCTATTCTCTCCTCTAAACACCCACTAATTACCCATCAATCACCCCCTATCACCACCTGTCACTGTTACCCATCAGATCAGACCCTAATCTGCCCCTTGCGGGCACCCAATCACCCGCCTACACGCTCAGATTGCCCTCAGACCCCCCCTTATCAATTCGCCAGGGCATTATTTACATCTGTCCTTCCCTG
This sequence comes from Hyperolius riggenbachi, assembly GCF_040937935.1. Classification (NCBI taxonomy): domain Eukaryota; kingdom Metazoa; phylum Chordata; class Amphibia; order Anura; family Hyperoliidae; genus Hyperolius; species Hyperolius riggenbachi. Next base: position 84,010,836 of record NC_090656.1, read on the forward strand.
TAATAACCCACTGATCACCTGTCAATCACCTGTCAATCACCCATCAATCACCCCCTGTCACTGCCACCCATCAATCACCCCTGTCACTGCCACCCATCAATCAGCCCCTAACCTGCCCCTTACGGGCAAACTGATCACCCACCCACACCAATAGATCGCCCGCAGATCCGACATCAGATCACTACCCAAGCGCAGTGTTTCCATCTATTCTCTCCTCTAAACACCCACTAATTACCCATCAATCACCCCCTATCACCACCTGTCACTGTTACCCATCAGATCAGACCCTAATCTGCCCCTTGCGGGCACCCAATCACCCGCCTACACGCTCAGATTGCCCTCAGACCCCCCCTTATCAATTCGCCAGGGCATTATTTACATCTGTCCTTCCCTGTAATAACCCACTGATCACCTGTCAATCACCTGTCAATCACCCATCAATCACCCCCTGTCACTGCCACCCATCAATCACCTGCTGTCACTGCCACCCATCAATCAGCCCCTAACCTGCCCCTTGCGGGCAATCTGATCACCCACCCACACCAATAGATCGCCCGCAGATCCGACGTCCGATCACCTCCCAAGTGCAGTGTTCACATCTGTTCTCTACCCTAAACACCTACTAATTACCCATCAATCACCCCCTGTCACTGCTACCTATCAGATTAGACCCCTATCTGCCCCTAGGGCACTCAATCACCCGCCCACACCCTCAGAATGCCCTCAGACCCCAGCCCTGATCACCTCGCCAGTGCATTGCTTGCATCTATTCCCCCCTCTAATCACACCTTGAGACACCCATCAATCACCTCCTGTCACCCCCTAGCACACCTACCCATCAGATCAGGCCCTAATTTGCCCCGTGTGGGCTCCTGATCACTCGGCCAAACCCTCAGATCCCCCTCAGACCCCCTTCCGATCACCTCCCCAGTGCATTGATTGCATCTATTTTCCCCTCTAACCACCCCCTGAGACACCCATCAATCACCTCCTGTCACCCCCCTAGCACTCCTATCCATCAGATCAGGCCCAATACAACCTGTCATCTAAAAGGCCACCCTGCTTATGACCGGTTCCACAAAATTCGCCCCCTCATAGACCACCTGTCATCAAAATTTGCAGATGCTTATACCCCTGAACAGTCATTTTGAGACATTTGGTTTCCAGACTACTCACGGTTTTGGGCCCGTAAAATGCCAGGGCGGTATAGGAACCCCACAAGTGACCCCATTTTAGAAAAAGACACCCCAAGGTATTCTGTTAGGTGTATGACGAGTTCATAGAAGATTTTATTTTTTGTCAAAAGTTAGCGGAAATTGATTTTTATTGGGTTTTTTTCACAAAGTGTCATTTTTCACTAACTTGTGACAAAAAATAAAATCTTCTATGAACTCGCCATACACCTAACGGAATACCTTGGGGTGTCTTCTTTCTAAAATGGGGTCACTTGTGGGGTTCCTATACTGCCCTGGCATTTTAGGGGCCCTAAACCGCGAGGAGTAGTCTAGAAAACAAATGCCTCAAAATGACCCGTGAATAGGACGTTGGGCCCCTTAGCGCACCTAGGCTGCAAAAAAGTGTCACACATGTGGTACCGCCGTACTCAGGAAAAGTAGTATAATGTGTTTTGGGGTGTATTTTTACACATACCCATGCTGGGTGGGAGAAATTTCTATGTAAATGGTCAATTGTGTGTAAAACAAATCAAACAATTGTCATTTACAGAGATATTTCTCCCACTTAGCATGGGTATGTGTAAAAATACACCCCAAAACACATTATACTACTTCTCCTGAGTACGGCGGTACCACATGTGTGGCACTTTTTTACACCCTAAGTACGCTAAGGGGCCCAAAGTCCAATGAGTACCTTTAGGATTTCACAGGTCATTTTGCGACATTTGGTTTCAAGACTACTCCTCACGGTTTAGGGCCCCTAAAATGCCAGGGCAGTATAGTAACCCCACAAATGACCCCATTCTAGAAAGAAGACACCCAAAGGTATTCCGTTAGGAGTATGGTGAGTTCATAGAAGATTTTATTTTTTGTCAAAAGTTAGCGGAAAATTGATTTTTATTGTTTTTTTCACAAAGTGTCATTTTCCACTAACTTTTGACAAAAAATAAAATCTTCTATGAACTCACCATACTCCTAACGGAATACCTTGGGGTGTCTTCTTTCTAAAATGGGGTCATTTGTGGGGTTCCTATACTGAACTGGCATTTTAGGGTCCCTAAACCGTGAGGAGTAGTCTGGAAATCAAATTTCGCAAAATGACCTGTGAAATCCTAAAGGTACTCATTGGACTTTGGGCCCTTTAGCGCAGTTAGGGTGCAAAAAAGTGCCACACATGTGGTATTGCCATACTCGGGAGAAGTAGTACAATGTGTTTTGGGGTGTATTTTTACACATACCCATGCTGGGTGGGAGAAATACCTCTGTAAATGACAATCTTTTGATTTTTTTACACACAATTGTCCATTTACAGAGTTATTTCTCCCACCCAGCATGGGTATGTGTAAAAATACACCCCAAAACACATTGTACTACTTCTCCCGAGTACGGCGATACCACATGTGTGGCACTTTTTTGCACCCTAACTGCGCTAAAGGGCCCAAAGTCCAATGAGTACCTTTAGGATTTCACAGGTCATTTTGCGGAATTTGATTTCCAGACTACTCCTCACGGTTTAGGGCCCCTAAAATGCCAGGGCAGTATAGGAACCCCACAAATGACCCCATTTTAGAAAGAAGACACCTCAAGGTATTCCGTTAGGAGTATGGTGAGTTCATAGAAGATTTTATTTTTTGTCACAAGTTAGTGGAAAATGACACTTTGTGAAAAAAACAATAAAAATCAATTTTCCGCTAACTTTTGACAAAAAATAAAATCTTCTATGAACTCACCATACTCCTAACGGAATACCTTGGGGTGTCTTCTTTCTAAAATGGGGTCATTTGTGGGGTTCCTATACTGCCCTGGCATTTTAGGGGCCCTAAACCGTGAGGAGTAGTCTGGAAATCAAATTCCGCAAAATGACTTGTGAAATCCTAAAGGTACTCATTGGACTTTGGGCCCTTTAGCGCAGTTAGGGTGCAAAAAAGTGCCACACATGTGGTATTGCCGTACTCAAGAGAAGTAGTAGAATGTGTTTTGGGGTGTATTTTTACACATACCCATGCTGGGTGGGAGAAATAACTCTGTAAATGGACAATTGTGTGTAAAAAAAATGAAAAAATTGTCATTTACAGAGATATTTCTCCCACCCAGCATGGGTATGTGTAAAAATACACCCCAAAACACATTCTACTACTTCTCTTGAGTACAGCAATACCACATGTGTGGCACTTTTTTGCAGCCTAACTGCGCTAAGGGGCCCAAAGTCCAATGAGCACCTTTAGGCTCTACAGGGGTGCTTACAAATTAGCACCCTCCAAAATGCGAGGACAGTAAACACACCCCACAAATGACCCCATTTTGGAAAGTAGACACTTCAAGGTATTCAGAGAGGGGCATGGTGAGTCCGTGGCAGATTTCATTTTTTTTTTGTCGCAAGTTAGAAGAAATGGATTCTTTTTTTTTTTCCTTTTTTTTGTCACAAAGTGTCATTTTCCCCTTACTTGTGACAAAAAATAATATCTTCTATGAACTCACTATGCCTCTCAGTGAATACTTTGGGATGTCTTCTTTCCAAAATGGGGTCATTTGGGGGGTATTTATACTATCCTGGAATTCTAGCCCCTCATGAAACATGACAGGGGGTCAGAAAAGTCATAGATGCTTGAAAATGGCAAAATTCACTTTTTGCACCATAGTTTGTAAACGCTATAACTTTTACCCAAACCAATAAATATACACTGAATGTTTTTTTTTTTAATTAAAAACATGTTTGTCCACATTTTTCGCGCTGCATGTATACAGAAATTTTACTTTATTTGAAAATTGTCAGCACAGAAAGTTAAAAAAATCATTTTTTTGCCAAAATTCATGTCTTTTTTGATGAATATAATAAAAAGTAAAAATCGCAGGAGCAATCAAATAGCACCAAAAGAAAGCTTTATTAGTGACAAGAAAAGGAGCCAAAATTCATTTAGGTGGTAGGTTGTATGAGCGAGCAATAAACCGTGAAAGCTGCAGTGGTCTGAATGGAAAAAAAGTGGCCGGTCCTTAAGGGGTAGAAAGACTGTGGTCCTCAAGTGGTTAAAAGTTAAGTTCACAGTGGTACGTTGCATTGAGGTGTGGCATTAAGGGCGCATAACACAACTATAACGCGTTATGGTGTATGCGCTATTGAAAACACGGAAGTACTGGATAACTATTGATTCTGATTTACTCTGCACCTGCTACAGTTAGTGCGCATGTGCAAATATTGTAACGTCTGCAACAGATAGGTTCAATGCACCGCATGCTCTACATTCACCTAAGCAGCACATTACACCTCAACGCAACAGTGCATTCTGCTTTATCTGCCTCCATAATATCGCACCATACCAGAGTACATTTGAAATCGGCGCCGGTAGACTTGGGCACAGGATAAAGCGGTATATGGCTGATCCTGCTTCTGCACAAGTCCGGGCCGATTTAATTACTATTCCCCCTCCAGGCCGCCATGGATAGTGAGGAAATGAAATAATTCGGCTTCCAGCGATTGCTGGAGGCCGAATTATGTTTTTAAGCAACCTCGGCTCCGTCTTCTGACGGAGCCGACGTTACTCACTGAGCGCTGCAATAGAGTGATTCCCATTGTAGTCTATGGAGGCGCCGGCTGCGCCCAAATCTAGCAGCGCTGAAAAGCACTGCTCCGCCATACCGTCCCACTGTGAACCTAGCCTCAGGCTGCATCTATTTGGAGTGCTTTGTATTGGGATAGCTCTTTCAGTCCGTACATTTTGGAGTTTGTGCTCTGTGGGAATCCAGCTAAATTTGGGGTTTTGTTTAAATGGGGAAGTGCTGACTTGGCTGTCTATTAACTTAAAGCAGACCTGAAGTCCTTACTGCTCTAAAAAATAAACATAACCTTCAAACAAAAACATTTCTTTGTTACAGCTGATACAAATCCTGAAATATATCTGCACTGTTTCTACTTCCTGATTCATCGAAGCAGACATATTGTTAACACCCTGTGCTTTCAAATGAACTTATCTGTCATCTCTCACATTCAGGTCCACTTTAATACCAGCTCTTGGTTAAAAAAAAAATTAAGATTATTTTAATAAATACATTTTTTTTATGACTCAAAGGTTCATAATCTATTTTTGCATTTTCAAAGTCCCCTTTTTTTCTTTATGTAGTGATGATTAGGACAAGAGAAAATCATCTTTAGCTTGGAATTTTTAGTATGTGTCCTTGTTTACTATGTTTGACTTTGCTTGTACTGCAGTTGTTTTCAAGTAATGGGATATCTCAAGTTTGTCTGGTTTCTTCTGAAAGCAAAATAGAAGTGTTAGCGAAAATATGCCACATTCAACCATCTAAGTGAGTGAAGGCATTCAAAGTTACTAACAATGGGCCTGATGCATAACAGCACGGTAAAGTTACCATGCACAGGGAACACAGCAATTTTACCATTGCTACTTCCGGGGGATCCCCCATGTAGCCCTTTAGCGATGTTTGTGTTGCTGTGGTAACAAGAAGTGGAAAACGTTACCATAACACACACATTGCCACGGTAATGCTAAAGGGTTAACGTGCAGTGATCTCTGGGCAATGGTAAAAATGGTAAGGACACAGCGGCTCCCGTCCTCCCGAACAGGATCTTAGCTGGCCAGACTGACACGGCTAGTACACACTGCCGTTCGGGGAATCAATCGAACGCCGCTCTCTCAAGTGGTAGGTTGCCTGATATACAATATTTGCCTCCTTTGGGACGCCATCATTTGGGGCAAAACAGTCATGAGGTAGTTACTACCTCTCCTTTTAGACCTCTCGATGCATCTGCGACTGTTCGCCCCCACTGTGTGGAGTTAGTTAAAGGGCTCTTGATGGATCTCAATGAGACTGGCAATTTAACTAATCCAATACCAGAACCCATACCCTCTGCTGCAGCTTCTATTCCACCTGCACTTAATATAGACACTAGTGCAGTCTTGTTGCATGTCTCAGGCTCCCAGTTTCCACCAATCATTTCCGATCAGATTTTGACACACAATATGGGATCGGACTCTGCTGTCTTGTGTGAGAATTTAACCATCAATGACAGTGATATGAACTTCCCACAGCAGTCTATGTCTTCTCCAACTTCAGTACCTGATAGTCATTTGATTCAATTGGGTGATTTGGATTATGATTCTGAACGTTCTTCTAAATTCGCAGCGGTTTTCTCCAGACAATTGGGAGTCTCTGCTGTTCATTCAGAGATTAATCTAAAAACTGCTTTCATACAATTAGAGGACATTATGCAGAAAGAGACCAAAGTGTGGTGGGACCTGACGAGTCTTAAGCAATATGTGGCAGATCGCATTATTCCTCGTGGTTTGAGAATCAAAAAAGTCCCTACCACGGTTTATTCAGATCATTTTGTCTTAGAGTGGAATGCTATCTTGTCAGATTGTTCCTTAAAATTGATGAAGCTCATTATTGTTTATGAGGAGCAACATCTCGTGGATTTGAGAGTACAGGTGTCGGAGGTCAAAAAGACCCTCTTGAGGTTTAATACCTTACAGTCATATGATGAATTGAACAAGAAGTTGCAGGATAACATACTCAAATTGGAGTCTTTGATCACCGACACCAAACGTGTTAAATATCTACGAGATGTGGATGACTATAAGAAAGGGGTGGTATATGAATGGGGAAGGTGGGAGGGTAAATTCAGGTCCCCTCGACAGATCAAACCTCGTAGTAAACCAGGGCCCCCAAAAAAAGTTACCTTCAGCTCCCCGGAGACTTCGGACTCTCAGTCCGATTTTTCTGATGGAGCTGGTGTGAATCCACAGGGTGCATCCGGTGGAGTAGCAGGTGTAGCCATTTCAGACAGTCGATTGTCAAAAAACCAACAGGTTCCTCCACCTCATGGGTATTACAAGAAACAGAGGAAGTTCAGGAGGCGCAGAGGCAAAGACGCACCAGACGGGCGGGCTTGAGGCATAGGAGACCTCATCTCAATCATGGTCCTCCAGAAACAGTTGTTAATCTTTCTGCGACTGTGCTTTCTGTTGAGGAGCATGATTTGTTGTCTAAGGGTCTCTCTTTTGCCCCGACCCACCACTTTGATGTGTTTTCAACCCTGAAGGATGTTAACAAATTCATTCGATCTGTATTACTTCGAAAACATTTTCTGGAGACCAGTGCAGGTGGACAACAAAGGGATGCTAATGTGGAGACAATGGCCTTGACTGATATTCAGAGTTTTCGGGATCTTAGGTCTCTTTTGGATCTGGAGCTGTTGCTCACAGAGACCAGCCCAGTTATATCTGAACGTGATGTCCAGCCACTCTCCACACGCAATCCCGATTTTTATCCCACTTCTGCGCTGAGTACTCCGGTGGAAGTTTTCCGGACTCGAGTGGAACAGCAACTCCTCAATTTAGCGTCTAGTTCTAACTCCACTATAAATAAAAAGTATAATCTCACACTGGGAGAACGCACGGCCATTTCCTCCTTAAGAAACAATACACGAATTATAATTAGAAATGCTGATAAGGGGGGAGCCGTGGTCATTTTAGACACAGAGGTATATAGAGATGAAGCTCTTAGACAGCTTAAGGATCCTAATATTTATATCAGTCTTAATAAAGATCCGACTGAGCTATACCAGAAACAACTCTTTTCCCTTTTATCTGTCGGAGAGAGTCTTGGAGTTCTCCCAGCCAAAATTGCGGAATATCTTGCGGTACAGTCGCCGACAGTTCCAATTTTTCACCATCTCCCGAAGATACATAAGCTGGGGTTTCCCCCAGAAGGCAGGCCGATTGTCGCTGGCATTGCATCTTTGGGAGAACGTTTGGGTGACTGGATCGATGGATATCTGCAACCATTAGTTAGACGCTTACCCGGTTATGTCCAAGACACTAAACATATCTTGAGCAGTCTTCACAATTTTAAGTGGAAACGGGGATACAGTTGGCTAACGATAGATGTTAAAGCCCTTTATTCCTGTATTCCACATTCACTTGCTCTTGAGGCTGTCCATTATCATATGGTACGATATTCCTCCTATTCGGTCGAATTACGTACATTTATTGAATTTGCAATACAATATCTGCTTAGCCACAACTATTTTCTTTTTGACTCCGAGTATTTCTTACAACGATGTGGAGCGTCCATGGGGGCGAAATTTTCTCCATCTCTAGCCAACCTATATATGGGTTGGTGGGAGGAACTTTTTTTGTTTAGTGACAAAAATAGATTCTCGGATAAAATAGTGTGGTACGGCAGATATATTGACGACCTGCTGGTCGTCTGGAATGGCATGCCTAGTGATGTTTCTCCTTTTGTAGATTTTCTTAATGATAATCATCTTAATTTGTCCTTTACTTATCAATGGTCTTCTACGGAGATTAGTTATCTGGACATACTTCTGAAAGGCGACGAGACTTTGTGTACCTTGTCGTCCAGAACCTATCGGAAGCCGTGTAGTGGGAATTCTACTCTGAGGGCAAATAGCTGCCACCCATCGCACACCATGAAGGCCATTCCGGTCGGGGAGTTTATTCGGGCTCGCCGGAATTGCTCTTCATTGGAGGCTTTTAATTTTGAGTGTGATGTTGTGGCGTCTCGCCTCAGGGAACGCGGCTATCCGAACTGGATGATTACACGAGGCCGACACATCGCCTTGAGTAGGAATAGGAATGATCTTTTGTCAACACATCATAGAGTCTCTGAACATACTACCCGCCATGGTGAATTGACCTTTGTCACCACTTTTAGTGAGGAATTTAAACGGGTTGTTTCCTTAATTAAAGACCTTTTGCCTGTTTTATGCCTTGACCCACAAATTGATGCAGTCATTAGCAAGGGGGTCAAATTTGCTAGCAGACGGGCCCCCACTTTGGGTGGTTTTCTTTCCCCCAGTCTTTTTTCCGCAAGGAATAGCCAACCGTGTTGGCTTACTACGGTGGGTTCATATAAATGTGGGTCACGTACTTGCAATTATTGTTCCCTGCATACGGTTACTAAAATGGTCACCTCTTTCTCTAGTGGTAGAACCTACCGCCTAAAACAATACATCAATTGTGGCACTAAATTTGTAGTGTACGTAGTGTCCTGCCTTGCATGTCAGCTTCAATATGTAGGTTGTACAACTCGACCTCTAAGAGAACGCATTGCTGAACATTATAGAGGCGCTGGTTGGCTGACAACGGAAATCTCCAATGTCGCCAAACATTTTCGCCAAGTACACGCGTCGGATATGTCATCTTTCTCATTCCAGGCGGTAGAACGTATTGTTAAACCTCCAAGAGGGGGTGATTTGCATAAGATCCTACTTACTCGAGAAGCATATTGGATTTTTCAATTAGACACACGAATACCGAAAGGCTTAAACTCGAGATGGGACCTTAACCGTATCATGTAAGATATTCTACTTATTTATTTATTCATTGCCTCATTTTTTCCATTTAACCTATTTTGTATCGATATTATGCTGTGTTTTTTTCCATTAGAATTTTTCATATGACATTTCCATATGATTTTCTTGACTGCTATGTAATCCTTTTTAATTGATTTTATAACCCCTCCCAGTCCTGCAGACTACCCTAGGGTGTTCTTCTAGATTGGCTGGGGGCGGGCAACAAGGGTGTGGTATGTGGAGTATTTAATCTCACAGTTTCACTTTGGATCAATGCTATGATTAAGGACCAGTGTGTGTCCGAAACATGTTAGTGTATCCTGTGCTGTGTCATTAGTTTCCAATAAAGTCATTTTTGATATTTTTGCAACATTGAGCGGAACCTCACTTTTCTTTTTCCATGGTCGGGGCATGAGTCGCCTAGTTCCAGCTCTGTTCTGCATTTTAAGGTTGAGCGGATGTCACATTGAACATTTCGGCAATGGTAAAATTAACGTGCACTTCCTGCGCATGGCAACTTTGCCACAATGTTGTGCATCAGGCCCTAAATGTCAGATAAGCTTATTAAAAGTGACAATGCTTTGCCTTCTTAAAGCAGTGCAGAATAGCCTTTTTGAAAGGGAATGCAAATCAATATTAACCCTTGCACTCAGTTTGCACTTGCAGCAATGTATAGCACACAGTAATAAAAAATGGCCAAACAAAATGGAGGATCTTAGTTTTCCAAGAATGCTTTCCTGCTTACCTCCTGCCTCTTATCCCTTTAGCCATAGACCCTGAACAAGCATGCAGCTCCGATGTTTCTGATTGAAGTCTGACTAGATTAGTTGCGTGCTTGTTTCGGGTGTGTGATTTTTGATATTTCTGCAGCCAAAGAGATCAGCAGAACGTCAGGCAACTGGTATTGTTTAAAAGGAAGTAGATATGGCAGCCCCCATATCACACTCAGTTCAGGTGTCCTTTTACCCTTTTGGGACCAGACTATTCTAGCCCCTGACCAGAGCTGTCCTTTAACTGTAGTAAACTGTGATTACTTTGATTGGCTCACAGTAATCACAAGGTCAGGAGCCAATGATGCAGAGCTCTGCTGTCAGTGCGACAGCAGGGCTACCAGGCTTCAGCATCGCTGGATCAACCAAGAGCGACAGGAATGGCGTGATTGCACGGCTGGGAAGTTTAAATATAGGCCATGGCAGGGATAAGCGGACACAAACGGGACATAGATTTCAAGTGGCATTGTCTGGAAAACCTGTTAAGTCATAGTTTTACACTTGAGTATTTTGTGTGTTTTCCTACATGCAAATTAATAGACCTGATTACATTTTAACCCTCCTGGCGGTCTATTAAAAACCGCCAGGGGCAGCGCAGCATTTTTTTTTTTTTTTTAATTTTTTTAAAAACCTGTAGCGAGCCTAGGGCTCGCTACATGACAGCCGCTGTGCAGCGGCATCCCCCCACCCTCTTCGATCGCCTCCAGCGATCAAGCCCGTCCGGAAATCCCGTTCTGAACGGGATTTCCATTAGGGCTTCCCCGTCGTCATGGCGACGGGCGGGATGACGTCACCGACGTCGTGACGTCAAAGGGAGTCCCGATCCACCCCTCAGCGCTGCCTGGCACTGATTGGCCAGGCAGCGCATGGGGTCTGGGGGGTGTACACCACAGTAGTTACCGCTAGCCAAATCATTCGCTATTTTGTCTAATCACATGTATGGAAACGCCGTGCACATTGTCTCTCCAAGTATGCTTTAACCCTTTAACTAACAAGCACGTTTCAAGGTACATTGTGGCAGGCAAGGGCTTTAACTGCCAACAACGTACCTAGTAGGTTACTTGGCATTTTGTCCCCCAGGAAGCAATGGAGGTTGGGCTGACATTCCTCCCTCCGCATGGGCTCCCCTCCTCTGCTTCCCTGCAAACTTGGAGCAGCAGTCAGTGCGTAATTACTCACCCGATCCATCGCTCCATGCCACGTGTCCCCCGCCGGCAACCGTCTCCTCTCTTCTTTCTGTTTCACGGTATGATGCATGATTAATATGGGTCGTACAGAGTTCGGGCAGCCAGAGAGGAGCCTCCCCGCTCTGCAGGGAGCCAAAGGAGGGGGTCATCCTGTGGCTCTCTGCACCTTAAATACCTTTCCTTGAATAGATCATTGGGGAGGAGGGGGGATGTCTGTGTGTGATTGATATTGTGGTGAAACCCCTCGTACAGTTTGATGTCATGTTTGCTTTCAGTGAACCTTATGTATACATTATTTTTTGCGTATGATATTGTTAGTGGGTTTAGTTATAGATGATGGCAGTTGGTTGCTATCTAGTTATTTTTTCCATGTCTGTAGGTAGTAAAGATGATTATGTGGAGGCTCTTTGTGTATCAAACATGAACAGATTATACGGGGAATATCAATCATTTTGTTACATAGTTATTTGGGTTGAAAAAAAGACAAACGTCCATCGAGTTCAACCAGAGAACAAAGTACAACACCAACACCAGCCTACTCCCTCACATATCCCTGTTGATCCAGAGGAAGGCGAAAAACCCTTACAAGGCATGGTCCAGTTAGCCCCAAAAGGGAAAAAAATTCCTTCCCGACTCCAGATGGCAATCAGATAAAATCCCTGGATCAACATTATTAGGCATTACCTATATATGTATGTATGTATGTATGTATGTATGTGTGTGTATATATATATATATATATATATATATATATATATATATATATATATATATATATATATATATATATATATATATATATATATATATATATATATATATATATATATATATATATATATATATATATATATATATATATATATATATATATATATATATATATATATATATATATATATATATATATATATATAATTTTTTTTTTTTTTTTCATTCTGGCTGGTGCACTCTCTGTTCTTGTTCTCTTCTAAGATTTAAAACTGCTCTAGAACTATATATATATGTATATACATATACAGAGGGGCTGCAGCACACAACAGGAAAACAGCGACAGGGGCTCTTGGTTACGCTTTAACATGCTTAAGCTCACCGACTGCGCCAAAGTGTCCCCAATCCACCACATAGTTGTGCCTGACCTTAACCCCCTATAGTGGTGCTTAACCCATTCAGGTTCCGTCGTTTTCACGTGAGAAATGTTCACCTCCCATTCATTAGTCTATAACTTTATCACTACTTATCACAATGCACTGATCTATATCTTGTTTTTTCCGCCACCAATTAGGCTTTCTTTGGGGGGTACATTTTGCTAAGAGCCACTTTACTGTAAATGCATTTTAACAGGAAGAATAAGAAAAAAAATGGAAAAATTCATTATTTCTCAGTTTTCAGCCATTATAGTTTTAAAATACATGCCTCCATAATTAAAACTCGCGTATTGTATTTGTCCATATGTCCCGGTTATTACACCGTTAAAATTATGTCCCTATCACAATGTATGGCGACAATATTTTATTTGGAAATAAAGGTGCATTTTTTCCATTTTGCATCTATCACTATTTACAAGTTTAAAATAAAAAAAAATATAGAAATATTTCATCTTTACATTGATATTTAAAAAGTTTAGACCCTTAGGTAAATATTTTACATGATTTTTTTTTTATTATTGTAATGGTTTTTTGTTTTTTTTATACTAAACATTTTATTTGGGTACTTTTGGGAGAGTGAGAGGTAAACAATAGATTTATAATGTAAATGTGTGTTAGTTCTTTTTTTTTTTTTTTTTTTTTTTTTTTTTTCAGGTGTAGTATTACTTTTTGGCCACTAGATGCCGGCCATGAGTTTGTTTACATGACGTCACTCTAAGCGTAGCACGCGCTTAGAGTGACGCATCGGGAAGGAGACGGCCAGAAAAAGCTCAGCTTCCGAGAGAAGCTGTCGCTTTTTCAGCGGGGGAGAGGAATCAGTGATCGGGCTCCATAGCCCGATACATTGATTCCCTGGCTACTGAATCCGCGGCCGGGAGTGCGCGTGCACAATCGGCCGCGGGGGCGCGCGGTAGCGCGCATGGTTCCAGGACGTAGAAACTACGTCCAGGAACTAAAATAGGTTAACCTTAACCACGGTATTCAGTGAAATGATTGTAGCCACAATTTTTAAAGGATATAACCTGTATTTGGCGTGATCCTTGTAGCAACATTTCAAATATATGAACAATATTCATTCAGATTGTTGTAGCCGCAATATATGAAAGATATATAACTGGTATGTGATCGACTGTTGTAGTTGCATTTAACCTCTTGAGTGGTATTCCCGACACTGTGTCAGGCATGCCGCTCTAGAGGTTTAAATAGCTGAGATGATGAAATAGATGAAATGTGATCAGAACATATTAGCTAGCACTAGGCTAGCTAGGATTGGTGGCCAGCTCCCCCGATGCTGCCTCCTTAACATTACCCAGCCTGGTTCCAGCGATCGGCCTCCCCGCACAGCTCCGCTCTTCTCTATGGGGAGGATCGGGACTGCGCATGATGTCACGACGTCGATGACGTCATGTACGATCCTCCCCATAGAGAAGACCGGAGCTGTGTGGGGAGGCTGCACTAATGGCTGGAACCAGGCTGGGTAATGTATAAGAGGCTGGATCGGGGGTGCTGGCCACCAATACTAGGTAGCCTAGTGCTAGCTAATATGTTCTGATTACATTTAATCTAATATGTTTCACCTGGGGGACTCTGCGGCTACAAAACCTCCTGAGCGGCATAACTATCAGGAGGTTAATGACGATGATATAAACATCATTGACAATGATCTTTGTAGGTGTGCAATATTGAAAGGATTTAATCAGTAAAGATATAACCAGTTTTTGGCTTAATCAAAATTACCGGTATTTTGAGTGGATTGTAGTAGCTGCAAATAAAATGAAACAAATGAGGCCAAAATGTAGTTGTAAAAATATAGCCATTAAAGGCATACAGTGTAAGCATAAGTGACATGAGGGCCTTTATTGTAACCACAATCATTTCCATGATATAGCCGATATAAATAGGATATAGCCGATATGAAATACAAAAACGTAGGCAAGTTGTTAAAGCATTATTGAAAAACTAGTAGACCTAAGCCCAATATAATTGGCTCCAGGCCTCCCTCACAACCCCCTCCTCTGCCGCCCCTGTCATTGCTGCCATCCGCTGCTGCCGCATGTCAGAGCACATGCGCACGCCCGCCCCCCAGGCCCCATCCTCCTCCTGCGGTAAGCAAAAGCATGGACACAGGGACACACAGGAGGAGGATGCAGGGACACTGGTTTCATTGTATAGGACGAGTATCTACTTGGGCACTGCTGCTGGGGGATTTAGGTTTAAAAAATCTGGGGGAGTTATACTTGTCTTTTTGTTCAGTATTTGGTTATCAAAGGCTATATCTACTATGGCTCTCCATCTCTATCCTTTGTTATCCCTTCTTAATGAAAATAAAGATCTTAAAGGAGAACTGTAGTGAGAGGTATATGGAGGCTGCCATATTTATTTAATTTTCAGTTCAGGTTTTCTTTAAGCAATGCCAGTTGCCTGGCAGCCCTGCTGAGCAATTTGGCTGAAGTAGTGCCTGAATCGCACCAGAAACAATCATGCAGCAAATCTTGTCATATCTGTCAAAATTGTCATAAAAACCTGATCTGCTGCATGCTTGTTTAGGGTCTATGGCTGACAGTATTAGAGGCAGAGGGTCAGCAGGATAGCCAGGTAACTGGTATAGCTTAGATGGAAATAAATATGGCAGCCTCCATACACCTCTCTACAGTTCTCCTTTAAAAGAGATGCAGAAGATATAAAGATGAGATACAGAGCCTGAAACTGTCTCTGAATGATGACCACACAGGAGCATGGGATAAACTACAGATTTTCTATAGGAAACTACAGAGATTCCTAATAAACAACAAAAAGAAAAAACTTCAGAGACTTAGAATTAAGAGTGGACGCCTGGATGCACAAGCAGCAGAAAAAGAGCAACCCACAGGTGTAATGAATTTTTCCTCTTATCAGGTTACTGAAGCTGAAATGTCAGTACTCTCCAAAGGCCTGTCATTCTGCCCTGCGAGACCCATAGACAGGATTGCACTCTGTGGAGATATGGAGGAATTTTTCAGAAAGCTGCGACTCAAGGAACACTACCATGATAAGGAAGCCTGTGATACAATGGATAATGGACCAAAACGCACCAGATCTAAAAAGAAGAAAAAAAGATGGACCCCCAAAGAAGGAAAAAACCCGGCCCTGGATAAATACATCAACAAATTCAGACGCAGAATCTCTGACAGGATCCTGAGTAAAAGAAAGACACTGGCCCAGAACGTAACACCACAGGAGCGACAGGCCATCAGATCCCTTAAGGAGAATAAGGACATTATTATTAAACCAGCGGATAAAGGTGGTGCCATAGTCATAATGAACACCAGTGACTACATCCAGGAGGCACAAAGACAATTATCTAACACCGCTCACTATGCCAAATTACAGGGGGACCCCACAAAAGGCTACAGGATGGCACTCAATAGGAAGGTTAACAGATTGCCTGCAAACATCAGACTACATGTAAGGACCCTTATCCCTGAAGAGCCTAGAACAGCCTGCATTTACATGTTTCCCAAGATCCACAAAGAGGGAAACCCAGGCAGGCCCATAATCTCAGGGAGCGGAAATTTTACAGAGAACATCTCAGGGTGGCTGGAAAACATCTTGAAACCTTTTGTCTGTAAAAGACGCAGCTACATACAGGATACCACCCACCTCCTGAACAAACTGACAGCCATCGGCCCAGTACCTGAGGGAACCATACTGGCCACGATGGATGGTGGAGTCCCTGTACACGAACATTCCCCATGATGATGGTATTGCGGCCTGCCGTAAATATCTTCAGGGTCAGGGCATACCTGTAAAGCCTATTGCTGGACTGATCAAATTCATTCTCACTCATAATTTAACTTTTGGACAGGACCTCTATTTACAGCAGATGGGCGTGGCAATGGGTTCGCGATTCGCACCACAGTATGCAAATCTCTTTATGGCCAAAATCGAAGAGGAATACCTCAATACATGCGGCATAAAACCCATGGCCTACTTCCGCTTCATTGATGATATTTTAATCATCTGGTCCGCAAGTGAGGATGATCTTCTCCAGTTCCACAGGAACTTCAATGCCTTCCATCGTACAATAAAATTGAAACTTACCTACTCTCACACAGAGATTAACTTTCTGGACACCACCATATACATCAGGGGTAACAACATACAAACCTCTGTGTATCGCAAACCTACAGACCGTCCCACATACTTAAGATATGACAGTTTTCATCCTAAGCACATTAAGAACTCTATAATTTACAGCCAAGCAATAAGGTACAACCGGATTTGTTCTGACAGGATGGACAGAGACAAGCACCTGGATCGCCTTAAGAACACTTTCATTAAACAAGGTTACAGTCCTCCTATGGCTGAGGCCCAAATCAGGAAAGCCAGCAACATCCCCAGGACTGAACTCCTGAAATATAAGCAAAACCAGAAAGAGGAACGTGTCCCTTTGGTTGTCACCTACAACCCACACCTGGAAATCTTAAGGAGGATTGCTAAGGAACTACATCCCATTTTACACAAGGATCACAGACTGAGAACGATATTCCCTAAACCTCCACTCTTGTCATATCGGCAACCACACAATCTAAAACGGTTGATTGTCAGGAGTTATTTGAATAGGCCTCAACAAAACGGAACATCACCCTGCCGACAAACAATATGTGGGACCTGCAGACACATTTACTCCACTGACAGGGTAACGATACCAGGTTCACAACAGGAGTACAGAGTACAAGGTACATTTTCCTGTGGTTCCACCAATCTGGTATATCTGATCATGTGTGCTAAATGCCCCGATGTTATGTACAGGGAAGAAACTGGACAAACTCTGCGCAAACGTATGAATGGACACAGGCACACTATTAATGATACCAAATCTGGACTCCCAGTTGCTACACACTTTCGGTCCAACGGACACAGCATGGATGATCTTCGTGTCACTGCCCTGAAGGGCGGCTTCAAAACGTCAAATGATCGATTAATAGCAGAAACAAAATTTATAAATTGGTTCAAAGCTGTGCAGAACGGTTTGAGTAAGGACAACAACTTTCTATATTGGTATGATGAGATAGATGATATTTGAACTTTCTCAGCCATTATAGCTGAACTTGTGAACTAAGAATTTACGATACCTCTGTGTCAGTCCAACTCCCAGGTCTGTGAGCAGGTGTTAAACAAGGATCCTTATCTTAGCTTACAACCTCTAACCCCAGGTCGATGGTCTGTGTGAATTAAGGCATCTTAATGACATGTGTTTATGCTTGAAAAAAATATCTGTTTTCCCTTTTGATGTTGCATGTACATAAGCTGTCTGTACCACCAGCTTGCAAACTAACAGGATATAAGCCAGACGAAGGCTGCAAGGCCGAAAGCTTGCTTATTTTTATTCATTTTTAGTTAGCCAATAAATGGTATCATCCTGGTTTAAAACTTCTTGCCTTTAAAAGAAATAATTGAATACATCCACATTTGTTTATGGGTTAGCTCCCTTTTCTTGTTTCTGTGGGAACTCAGGACCTATATGTAAAGAAAGCACACTGTATCTAATAAACAGAGAGCCATGTGACTACTATTTGAATCTTCTTCCTAATAGTTTTAGAAGGTGACTTAACCAAGTAAGTCAGTGGGCTCTCAGTGGTAGGTTTACGGTTGGTGCAGGTATCTAGCTTTTATAAGCCATCTGATCATCAATCTGGGGATATGATGTTGCATGCTGTAAAGGCATATTGTTTGTTTGTTTCTGTCTTCCTTTGTAAAACAAAATCTTAGGTATTTACTTGTTTTGGCTTGTGAATGCTGCTGTATTTGCTTTGGTCTTTGAGATCCAGCAAACATCTTTTTCAGCATAATACACAAAGTAATTTCCTTGGTTTGCCTGCTACATCAATTTACATATTTAATTTATTTCCAGCTTCCTGTGATATTCAGATACATTCAATGCTTTCTTCTGCTATGGTATATGAATGGGAGCTGGGAAAAAAGGGCGCATGCCGCTAGTGGACAAAAAGGGCGCCGCCATTCACTCCCATAATAAATAGCGTTTAATGGGCGCCGGGTAGGAAAAAAGGGCGCCGGAGCTAAATAAAGTTTATAAACGGCGCCAGGAGCTAAATAAAGTTTACAAACGGCGCCCGGAGCTGTTTAATGATTTATAACTGAACTTGTGGTGATTTACGTTTATAAAATGCACCCGTGCCGAATAACGTTTATGAAAATACTAAACATATTTATCTTATTTAAATAATTAAAACATTATTTAAAGTTTTATCCCTTACTGTTTGTAAAACATTATTATTCACAAAATAAAGCGATCAGTACGTAACGTAAATTGCAAAATATTTTTTTAATCCACAATTAGTAAAACATAATTATCCACATAATAAAGGGGGGTCTTAGGTTTAGGCACCAACAGGGGGGTCTTAGGTTTAGGCACCAACAGGGGGGTCTTAGGTTTAGGCATTAACAGGGGGGTCTTAGGTTTAGGCACCAACAGGGGGGTCTTAGGTTTAGGCATTAACAGGGGGGTCTTAGGTTTAGGCATTAACAGGGGGGTCTTAGGTTTAGGCACCAAGAGGGGGGTCTAGGGGTTAGGGGTAGGTACAGGGAGGGTTACTTAGGCACCAACAGGGGGGTCTTAGGTTTAGGCACCAACAGGGGGGTCTTAGGTTTAGGCACCAACAGGGGGGTCTTAGGTTTAGGCACCAACAGGGGGGTCTTAGGTTTAGGCACCAACAGGGGGGTCTTAGGTTTAGGCACCAACAGGGGGGTCTTAGGTTTAGGCACCAACAGGGGGGTCTTAGGTTTAGGCACCAACAGGGGGGTCTAGGGGTTAGGGGTAGGTACAGGGAGGGTTACTTAGGCACCAACAGGGGGGGTCTTAGGTTTAGGCACCAACAGGGGGGTCTTAGGTTTAGGCACCAACAGGGGAGTCTAGGGGTTAGGGATAGGTACAGGTAGGGTTCTGTGTAAGAGTAGGCTTAGGTATAGTTTTAGTAAAATTTTAGTAATAATTACTAATGTATTACAACACTTATTACGAACGTAGTTATATTTATATCATCTTTATAAACAATATTTTCAGATTTTATTATAAGAACAAACCATAAATGACTGTTATTCACAATAATATACAATTATAACAATTAAACATATATTATTGGTTTTTTTATAAACGTAATTATAAGTTTAACTTTTGAAACAGGGAAGATTAACGTTTTCACAATTTCCGATTTCATAAACATTATTTAATGATTTATAATTTTGTTAAACATTATTTGTAAACGAAATATAGCACACTATATTTATAAACCCTATTAATGATTAATTATTATTTAGAGTTTACACCCCGCGCCCTTTTTGTCCAGGCGCCCTTTTTGTACGTACGCATATGAATGCACATCCTTACAAGTGAAAACATTAAAGATTTATTTGGTATAAGACAACTTTGCCAGCCTTCCTAGCTCTGATCCCGGCCTTGATCGGTCTGAATTACAAGTTATATTCTTTTGTGGTTTCAGAAGCTGTCTGACTTATCTATAGTCAGGGCTGCCATGTTATGGCCCAGTTATTGGGTTAGAAGGAGCCACTGTTGCAGTGTTAAGTGTAAGGAGCCATATTTAAAAGGAGATTTTGAGCAACTGCATTTAAAGAGGATTGCTTAATTTTTACAGTAATTATGTATAAATGATTTAGTCAGTGTTTTCCCATTATAAAATCTTTCCTTTCCCTGATTTACATTCTGACATTTACCACATGGTGACATTTTTACTGCTGGCAGGTGATGTCATTGGAAGCAGATGCTGCTTGCTTTTTTGGCAGTTGAACCCAGCTGTAAACAGCTGTTATTTCCCACAATGCAATGAGGTTCCCAGACAGGAAACTGTCAGGACCATGGTCCTGACATCCCACTGTGGGAGGGGGTTTCACCACAATATCAGCCTTACAGAGCACCCTGATGATCCTTTTGTGAAAAGGAATAGATTTCTCACAGGAAAGGGGGTATCCGCTACTGATTGGGATGAAGTTCAATTCTCGGTCACGGTTTCTCTTTAAGACATTTAAACTTTTTCTCCGTTCAGAAGAATGGCTGTAGAGCAGGGGAGTCAAACTCAAATACACTGTGGGCCAAAATGTGAAGCTGGGACAAAGTCTTCCGCCTTCCTTTTCTTGTACAGTTCCCTGGTGTATAATGGCCCCACTTTCTCCCCTATACTATTTCCTAGTGTCTAGTGCCCCCTTTCCCTTCACCATGTGGCTTTATAGTTCTAGCACTTAGCCATATAGGCACAGGTACTCGTGAGCCAAATATAATGCAAAGTGGGGTGCTGACGTTTCAGACGGCGCGCAGGGTTGAGCCAATGACGCAGCCGCGTCTCCGGGGGGTTATTTAAACTGCGCCAGCTCTGTATTAATTTGTCCCTTGGCAGCTTCGGCGGAACTAGTGGAATAGCGCGGGTAGCGCTATTGCAGCCTTCCTGGGTCCTTCATCTCTTTTTTACTGGGTGAGTCTTTATGTCCTCTCCTCTCTGACTCTGGGTTTTACCCTGAACTTCACATTTACCTCTATTGGCGTCCTTCATGTCGCCATCTTCTTTATATTGCTGCATACTCTTGATTCACTTTCCATGGATATTTGTGTGAAATTTTTCTCTTTATCTGCTTTTCCACTTTATGGTTGTCTACCTCATTGCTTGTTTGCACAGTGTTTGTATTAATGTTATTGGCTATATTTGTTAAGTTATGATGCTTTTTATCAGCACCTGTGGGTGATCACGTTCTAGCACTAGCACTTTATCAGTGAGTACTTGTGAGGAGAGTTATTATTATTCATTTGCCTTTGTTTCCCTGTGGGTCAACATGTGGGGTGGATGTCTCTAATCACAATTATTGTTATTTTACATAGGGGACACCACCTTTATTTCTCCACATGATCCCCCAGGCAAGCAATTGAGTTATTTAGTGTATATTAGTTTGACATAAGACTCAGCTTTTTATGATACTCATTATTCAGGGGCCTGTGACCTAGGTGGGCTGCTTGGTTTTAATTGTTTTTAATGTTGAGTTGGCTATAGAATAAAGATTTTTTCATATTTGATACCTTTGTCTCAGGCTATTAATTGACCATTTGCTCTACAAATAGATATGGTATTTGAGGAGGAGCTTTGTTCTTTTGTTTAGTGAGTGTTATAGTTGGTCGATGACCTCTTTCCTCCTAGTAATTTAACCTATTTCAGGTATAAATAAGGCTATTAAACATAAAATAATTTTTTGCCTAAGTATGTCTGCTCGTTAAGTGTGGTGTCAATACGGTTTCTCTTTAAAGAGAATCTGTACTCTAAAATTCTTACAATAAAAAGCATACCATTCTATTCATTATTTTCTCCTGTGCCCCTCTGTGCTGTTTCTGCCACTCTCTGCTGCAATCCTGGCTTGTAATTAACAGTTTTAGGCAGTGTTTACAAACAAACTAACCAGCTTCTAATAGGCTCAGCTAAGCATAGTGTGTGAGTCATTCAAGAGTGTGCAGGGGGCCTGCAGAGGGTGTGTATCGCTTCTACCAATCACAAGCAGCCCTGCACATTCCACACAATCAAGCCTTAGCCCGACAAACAGGACAGAGGAAAGATACATTGATTTATTACAGAGACAGTGCAGTTAGGAAAGACTGCAGTAAGCCAGAGCAGATTAGAACAGGCATAGGAACTTCTAGGATAGAAGAACTAAGGCTGAAAAATTTGTTACAGAGTCTCTTTAAGACATTTAAAGTTTTTCTCCATTCAGAAGAATAGCTGTAGAGCAGGGGAGTCAAACTCAAATACACAGTGGGCCAAAATGTGAAGCTGGGACAGTCTTCCGCCTTCCTTTTCTTGTACAGTTCCCTGGTGTATAATGGCCCCACTCTCTCCCCTATACTATTTCCTAGTGTCTAGTGCCCCCTTTCCCTTCACCATGTGGCTTTATAGTTCTAGCACTTAGCCATATAGGCACAGGTACTCGTGAGCCAAATATAATGAAAAGTGGGGAAACCACTTGGAGGGACAATTTGGCCCGCAGTTCAGAGTATGACGTGTATGCTGTAGAGCTTTCAGCATGGCCAGAGTGTAAGCCAGCTATGTGTTGTTGCATACAGTTGTTTAAATTAGATTCTGCAATGACTCTCTAAAGCACGTGTCGAACTCCAGGCCTGGAAGGCCAGATCCATGCCAGTGTTTAGGATGGACTGAGAAAGAAATGAATGTGTTCTACCTGATGCACCACGCCTTTCCTGATTCATACCCTTCAATTCATTTGAGCTGTATCAAAAATGTGTGAGGACCTCAGCCCTCGTAGGACCGGTTTGACATACCTGCTCTAAAGAGTACTGCATATATCTCCCAGGCTTCCTGAATTCAGACGACTGCTGGCATGGTTTCTAAAAGAGCAGATTAGAAAGCCCATATTTTCTTGACCATCCTTAGATGCTCTATTGTTTACAGCTAGCGTTACTTCCCCCTCACCTGTTGTGGAATGCCAAAGTAGATGGAGTGGAAAAGAGAAACCCACAGGGTTAGGGACAGCAATCAATGTGCACCACATAAACCAGTATGGAGTTTTGAAAACGGGCACCCAGGCTAGTGGACCAGCATTTTGGGTTTCTAAGAAAGGATGGGGCATTTTCTGCGAATGTACTTTGGTTAACTTTTACAGTGCGGGAGGGGGGGGGGGGGGGGCTAGGAGTAACATGCATAAAACCTTGGAAAGTCTCCATAGACTTTATAAGATATTTCTGATAGAGATTAAAAATACCGACTGCTTTATTCAGTAAATGGTACTGGGTTTTACCATTGTATTCATAACAACCAGCTAGCTGCTGTATGAATAACCACCGATTTTCCTAATGGCTGAAAGCAACAGTAATTATGTTTCTCACAAAACCTCGACTGTTCAATTCTTTAGAGTGTGCTTCATAACATTTCATACAGTGTAATTTATGTATTTGTTATGCATTTTTGAAGTCTTAAACCTGACTTGGTTGTGGGTAGTTTTAAGAGCCGGACGTAACATTACAGTATATTAATTGCAATAGTGATGGTACACATACTTAAAGGAGAACTGTAGTGAGCGGTATATGGAGGCTGCCATATTTATTTCCTTTTAAGCAATACCAGTTGCCTGGCAGCCCTGCTGGTCTATTTGGCTGAAGTAGTGTCTGAAGAACACCAGAAACAAGCATGCAGCTAATCTTTTGTCATATCTGTCAACATTGTCAGAAAAACCTGATCTGCTGCATGCTTGTTCAGGGTCTAGGGCTGAAAGTACTATAGGCAGAGGATTAGCAGGATAGCCAGGTAACTGGCATTGCTTAAATGGAAATAAATATGGCAGCCTCCATACTCCTCTCTACAGTTCTCCTTTAAAAATGCATCTTTCTTTAATAGCTCAGTCCTGCAGTTTGGATTTCCTTCACAATCCAGCCTTAAAGGGAAGGTTCAAGCAAAATAAAAAAAAATGAGTTTCACTTACTTGGGGCTTCTACCAGCCCCATGCAGCCATCCTGTGCCCTCATAGTCACTCACTGCTGCTCCAGTCCCCCGCGCTGGCAGCTTGCCGACCTCGGAGGTCGGCGGGAGGCATGCGTAAAAATGTACGCATTGAACCAGTAATGCGTAAAAATGTATGTGTTAATGTTCCTGCACTAGCAGGAATGTGTAAAAATGTACGCAATGCTGCCCGCCGACCTCCGAGGTCGGCAAGCTACCAGCGGGGGACTGGAGCAGCAGTGAGTGACTACGAGGGCACAGGGTAGCTGCATGGGGCTGGTAGAAGCCCCAGGTAAGTGAAACTCATTTTTTTTATTTTGCTTGAACCTTCCCTTTAAAGTACACCTGAAGTGTGAAAAATATGGAGGCTGCCATGGTGGTTTCCATTGAAGCCATGCCATTTGCCAATTATCTAGCATCTCCCTTCCCTTTCTGACATCCGGAGTTGGGCCCCATCAGTGGCTGCCAGGTGCTTAATAGCCCCCAAAACCTCCATGATCATGGGATCCTGGGAGCTGGAGTGTGGCAGTCCTGTACATGGTTGATGCAGAGCGGCAGCAAAGCATTATACAGTACTTGCTCCTGGCACAGTACAGGTCCCCTCCACATCCTTTTCAGTTTGCAAGTGCCATGCAGCCAGCAAATCACCATGCAGCTTTAGTCCCGTATCATGTGACTGGGACGGAAGGAGCACAGCGATTGGCTGGCTGCCCGACACCTGCAAACGGAAGAGGCTCTGCATTGCTAGTTATGTACAAGGAAGGACCACCCTATCTCCCAGGCCCAGCTGGCAGATCTTTGCGGGGGTGCCCAGCCCAAGGTAGTTACGCTTCTTATGGCTGCATAGTCTTTACTGCATCGGGCAGTAGAAAGCAAGCAGTAAGACAAGGAAAGACAATCGAGAGCCCCCAATAGTGTATTATTGATACATTTTTAGAGAAATAAAATAGTAATAGGTTATACTCACAAATGTAGGTTGCCTAGATCAGGCAACCACTCACTTCGCCTATGGGGATATTAACCCTGTCCCCACTCAGGTTAAGTGTCGCTCTCCGTAGAAGGAAAAGGGTGTCCACACCCATCCACCAGGTGGAAAATCAATGTATAAAGAGTACAGCGGCGCCAGCAGAATAAAAGTAGTACCACTTAAAACCAAGATAAAATATGCGGAGCAAGGGTGGGCTTACCTCCCCTATAACCAACACAACCACTATGTATGGTTTAAATTAATCAAATTTAATAGATACTCCAAACAAATATGCAACGCGTTTCACGGGTCCCAAGCCCGCTTCCTCAGGCAAAAATATATGAATAGGAGCAACTGAGAGGTTGTGCGTAACGGTGTAGCGCATCTGCCAAACCGCGAAACGCGTTGCATATTTGTTTGGAGTAGCTATTACTTTTGATTTATTTAAACCATACATAGTGGATGTGTTGGTAATAGGGGAGGTAAGCCCACCCTTGCTCCCCATAGTTTATCTTGGTTTTAAGTGGTACTACTTTTATTCTGCTGGCGCCTCTGTACTCTTTATAGAAAGCAAGCAGTGGCTGCAATATAGTTATTAAATCAGATATCTGCTATAAAATAATAGATTTTTGAGTGGTGCAAGGAGGTAGACAAAGCAAATAATTGATATCAGGGAAGTGTCGATCATTTTACCGATCTTCTATAAATCATACTAGCATAAGCCCTCTATATCACTTCTTTCTGGCATTGTATTCTGTCTCAGATACATTGCATATAGTGCACATTGTATATAGTGCTTAATATTGCCTCAGGTTTATGATGTATACAGTAATTATCTGACCTACATTCTGATCCTACCTGCAAAAGGAAGAAAATTGCTTTCTACAGTCACCCTTAGTATGGGAGATGCCAGAGTAAAGCATTAATATACTAAAGTCATGGAGTTATATGTTGCTTTTTAGAAATTACTGCTTTGCATTAAAGTGGAATGCAAATGTGACACAGGGTTTTGTAATAAACCATCCAAATGTTCAGATCAGAAACTTTTTACTCGTGTCATCCTGACTTATCACATTACACATCCCTCTCATGATGCATAGTTCTCATTGTTTTAGAAAAATTTGTAAATCACTGTGTTGGAAGGCGGCTGAATACATTTCCCTTTACAACATGGTTAATACATTTCGTGCTTGTATATTATTGCACTTCATTGTAGATTTTTTTTCTTTCTTTTTAATACAGTTAATGGAAGTTTTAATCTACCATACCTATATCTACAAAGCTGCTTCTTGCACCATTTTCAAGGAGAGGAGGATCATTTAGTTATTGTGACACTACTACATCCACACCATGCAGACATAAGGCCTAGACCCATTTCTCGATTTACTTATTTTTTCCCCACGATTTTTCTGATGACCGAAGATTTTTTAGCCACGAGTGCTCGTTTCTGCGATCTTGTGACGTGGGTACAGGCACGCATTCACATGAGTCGTTTAGCATTGTGCGAAGATAACTGTTGCGGCTGATCGAATCTTTAAGATCCCCGACGACTCCTGCATTAAGATTCCCAAAGTACCGCAATCGATTGAAGTCATGTGCCGTCGCGCACGGCCAAACATTGCATGCAGACTACTGCTAGCAACCTCAAGGCATCACCCTTTCATAAGAAAGATCAGTACGGTAATTCCCTACTAGCAATTCTCTCACTAAGGCATTGCCTGTGTGACTCTGTCTTAAAGGACAATTGACGTGAGAAATATATGGAGGCTGCCATATTTATTTCCTTTTATACAATACCAGTTACCTGGCAGTCCTGCTGGTCTTTTAGGATGCAATAGTGTGTGAATAATGCCAGAAACAAGCATGAAGCTAATATTTCAGATCTGACAATGTCAGAAACACCTGATCTGCTGCATGCTTGTTCAGGGTTTATGGCTAAAAGTGTTAGAGGTAGAGGATTAGCAGGATAGCCAGTTGGCTGTTGCGTTCGCTGTGACAGTAGGAATGCAACAAATCAGATCAGCAGATCAGCATCACGCATTATGCTTGTGTTGTCTTGTACAGCAAAGCATACAGTCGATGAAAAGTAGGCTTCACCTTCACTGTTAACATATGCGTATGCCGCTACCCGTTCTACTGCAACACACCCGCTGCACTGTGAATGTTGCATACGCGGTAAAAAAGTGGCTGTTATGCTGGGTACACACGATGAGATTTCCCGTTCGATTTGCGGATCGATTCGATTAAATCAAACATGTTCGATTGGATTTCGATCGATTTTTCCGTCGATTTTGCATACCTATCATGAAAAAAACGATCGAAATCCAATCGAACATGTTTGATTTAATCGAATCGATCCGCAAATCGAACGGGAAATCGCATCGTGTGTACCCAGCATTACACCTCACTGCAACGCACCACTGTCAACTTAGCATTAGGATCTTACAGAAAATTGATAATGCAGTATGCCATGAGTGTATTTGCCAAGGTCCACACTATATATTTTGCTGCACTTGATGTCATTGGTTATGCTTATGTTTGCTCTGGAAATATATCGGCATAGTTGCACAGCAAACATCTCTACTGCGTAGCCACGTTCGAGATAAACACTTTGTTTTTTTATTTTTCTTGTTAGATGAGAACATTCCATACTCTTTATTTAGCACTTACAAATGTTTGGAAATCACTTTCGTCTGTCACGCCTCACACTGATGTGCGGTACAGAGCAGGAGAGACAGGTCCGGGAGTTATCTGCTCTGTATTTGCATGCCTCGGGCACAAAGTACAAATTCTTATCTAACTTGTAGTACTTGCTGCTTGACTCCACGTGTATAAATCCATCCCAGCTCACATTTTCTTTCATACTCCTTATAGGCACTTCAGAGATCAGAGCACAGTATGTATCTGCAGCCTTTATGTTTTACTAGCTTTGTTAATATACTACTTTTCATTACTCATATTTGCTATCTTGCTTAACTCTTTAAGTGTAATTTTTTTTTTACTGAATTTACTGGAGGTGGTCTGTGAAGATGAGTGCAAAGATTTGAAGCATTGTCAGAGTAGCCATGTAGGCTCCCTCTAAGGCCTTGTTCGCATCATAAATCGCAATCGCAGACGCCAGCGTTTTACGATTTTGTGGGAGTTTTTTTTTTTTTTTTTTAGTGCCTCCTGACGCTTACCTGTGCGTTAGTCATTTTTTTTGTAAAGCGCTTTTCTAAGTGCTTTTGCAGAGCGATTCCTTTTGGCACTTTCTGACCTCAGTCAGGAAGTGAACTCTTTGACCCGGAAAAGAATAAATGCAACGTACTTATTCTAAAAACTGCTTGGAAAATCGCTATACAAATCGCTTTTTCAAGCGTTTTGCGATTTCCCTATACCTTCCATTATAGGCAAATCGCCCAAAAATGGTACAGGCAACGCTTTGGTGAGCGGATTGGAATCGAACCGCTCATATGTGAACACTCTCATAGGGAATCCTTGCTCAAGCGAGTTTAGGGCGATTTTGAAAATCGCCGCTGCTTAAATACTCGAAAGCGCCCTAGGTGTGAACAAGCCCTAATAGATTTCTGTTGCTATGAGCAGCCGCTGCACTTTTTTTCTTCAGTTTCTTTGTCTTTTTTTTTATTATCTTAGTTTTATTGAACAATTTGTGTGCAAAATAAACTTGAGCAGGTTTACTCTGACAGATGTGTGGTTATAACGCAAATGGTTATCTAGCATATAAAATGAAGAACAAAGGGTAATTCTGATGCATACTAATTTTGCAGCTGGGATCTAAACAGTTTAGTAAAATGAAATACTGTACCTGCATTTTCCATTGAATTCCTTAATACAGATTATTAGGCATTTACTATGTATATGTGTGTATTTTTTATAGATACTGTACCTGCTTTCTGTGTTCCATTTATTGTTCGCTTTCTGAGGCACAGGTTCCCCAGGTTTTTACATATTTTTAGTGAACATGTGCTTTTTGTTGCTATGCTCTTTAGTGCCCCCAGTGGTAGCTTTTTCTTTCTGATAATACAGTACCTGTGTTTGCTATTATTTTTGACTTTTTCCAGCAGCACAAAAGTTTATTTGAATTATTTTTGGCCTATCCACTGGCCTCATGTTGCCATCTTATTTTGAAGGCGTTGAACTGAATGGACAGAGAAGTTGAAGTGAGCTGATCATTTTGGTCTTGGTCAAAGAATTGGTGACTAATTCAGAAAGTTATTCTGAAGTAATAATTGTGATGTCTAGCTGTTCCTTCTCATATTTTGATTGGATTTTAACCACTTCCTTCCTCATGATGTGAAAATAAGTCTCTGCACTCCCCTCACTACAAAATCCTAGAAAACACTATTTATCTCTGAGCTGATAACAATGCTACACAGTTGTAAAGGAATGACAGCAAACCCATCTCTTCCTCCCAGGGAATGCATTGGCAGGATTAATGTGTAAACAAGTGTAAAACAAACATTGCAGGAACAGACAGGTGTAACAAGAGAGTAGGGTATATACAATGTGTTACTAATACATATTAAAACAAATGGACGGTTTAAAGAGCAACTGTCACGAAATTCTTAAAATTTAAAACACAAATGAGTATATCTCTTCCTGAGTAAAATGAGCCATAAATTCTTTTATGTTGCTGGCATTTACAGTAAGTAGTATAAATCTGACATTACCGACAGGTTTTGGGCTAGTCCATCTCTCCATAGGGGATCCTCAGCATGGCCTTTATTCTTTATAAAGACACTCCCTGAAAAAGATTTATACAAAGATGCTGACTAGCCTCCCTGCTCATCGTACACTTTTTTTTTTTTGGCAGTTGGACGGAGCAACTGCCGTTCACTAAGTGCATTTTGTAAATAAAGAAATCCCTGAGAACCCCCCCATGAGGAGATGGACTAGTCCAAAACCTGTCGCTTCTGTCAGATTTCTAATACCTACTGTAGGTGACAGGAACACATGAGAAAAGTGATTTATGGCTCATTTTACTCTAGAAGAAATGTACTTCTTAAAGAGATCCCGAGGTGGGATTTAATGATGTTAGTGGGGCACAGAGGCTGGTTGTGCACACTATCACCAGCCTCTGTTGCTCTATGGTGTGCCCCCAGGACCCCCCTGCGCTCTATCAACAGCGCCGTGCTAGCGACACACAGCGTGTCGCCAGCAGGCGGTTTACAGGTGACTGTCTGTCAGCGGCGCTGATTGGAGGAAAGGGACGCGGGCGGGTAGCGCCGATACAGCGGAGGCGGGGGAGCGGCGCTGACAGTCACATGTAAACAGCCTCGCTAGCATGGTGCTGGGGATAGCAGAGCGCAGGGGGGTCTTGGGGCACACCATAGGGCAACAGAGGCTGGTGATAGTGTGCACAACCAGCCTCTGTGCCCCACTAACATCATTAAATCCCACCTCGGGTTCTCTTTAATTGTATAAGTTTACATATATTTTAAATTTTAAGATTTTTGCGACAGAGGTCCTTTAACCTCCCTGGCGGTATACTAAAAACCGCCAGGGGGCAGCGCTGCCGTTTTTTTTTTTTTTTTTTTTTTTTTTTTAAATCATGTAGCGAGCCTAGGGCATCCCCCCAGCCCCTGATAGCATCCCCCCAGCCCCTCCGATTGCCTCCGGCGATAGGCGATCAGGAAATCCCGTTCAAAGAACGGGATTTCCTGGAGGGCTTCCCCCGTCGCCATGGCGACGGGGCGGGATGACTTCACCGTCATGGACGTCGTGACGTCTAAGGGAGACCCGATCCACCCCTTAGCACTGCCTGGCGCTGATAGGCCAGGCAGCGCAAGGGTTTAGGGGGGGGGCTCTGCGGCGGCGCAGATAGCGGCAAATTGGCGCGGGGCGGCGGTGATCGGTGTGCTGATGCAGCTAGCAAAGTACTAGCTGCGTTCAGCAAAAAAAAAATTACACAGATCGGCCCAGCAGGGCCTGAGAAAACCTCCTGCGCGGCTTACCCCGAACTACGTTCGGGGTTACCGCCAGGAAGGTTAAATAAACAGGAGAGCTAGAAAAATAAAATGTGCGGGTTTAATGCACAATAGAAGCGATTTACATTAAAGCTATAATGTATGAAAGTGGATAAATTGTGTATTTTTTCTCTTTTTTCCTTTTAACATACATATGAAATAAGGTCATTAATAAAAACAAATATCAGCCACAAAAAGCCTAATTTGTCCTGAATAAAATATAAAGATCGTTTAGTGATAATTATTTATAAAGTTATTGCCAAAGTAATCAGAGCTGAACTGTGAAAATGACCAGGGTAGGGAAGTGGTTAAAATATTTGGCCCATATCAAGGAAAATGTATTAAAATTGAATTTGGCATGGCAAGCATAAGACTCTTTTTAGCTCACACGGTTTATAAAGGGCCATCTGTACCTTTTCTGAAGTGATTGGCAGCAGATGTAACAAATAGAATATAACATTTGTTCTCCAGCACAGTCAGAGCTTTCAAGTGTCCCCCACACTGTGCTGCTGGCTGTGCATTCATTCTGTAGTGTGTCCAGTCACTCTATCACTACCAGGGTGTCGCAGTTTTTCAATGCACCTGTATATGGCCACTTTGGAAGCCATTTATCTTTTCTTGCACTCTGACTGCCCCCTCATATTTCAAAGCAGTCACCAGTGGTCCTTTGACTAAACCAGGGCTCTGCCCCCTCCCCTCCTCTCCACAATATCACTGGTCATTCCATGTCCCCCTCCCTATCACACCACCTAGTATTTTCATGTATGCCTGGTTCCACACTATCCTCAAAAAACAAGCAGAAAACAAACGTCTGGTCTTTATGGATAAGTTGTGGATTATTTCCAATTAGGTACTGCTAACATTTAACTTATTATTTCACCCTTAAGGAATTCTTGAATAAAACAAAACAAAAAAAAAACAGCCATACTACCATCCATACTTAATATTATGATTCAGTGCATTTGGCCTTAGTGGTATCCCGGTCCCACAGCAAGCCTGTGGTTACTAGTTAGGGCAGCTGATTAGAATACGTATTCTGGGTAATTTGGGGTTAGTGATTCAGAAGTATTACCGGTATATGCAGATGATCAACAGGACAGACAGGCAAAGTAGCAATCGCCACATTCCTCTTCAGGTGTCCTAAACCCACAATGTTTTTGTTTTATTCTAAATGTAAACATTATAACAGTATAGTGCTCAATAAAAGGTGCCCTACATTTCTCTTGATAACACGACCATAAAATGTGTGCACATGTAAAATAGACAAGAATTATCTTGTTGATTTCATGTTAGAATTCAAATTCCTTTGCTCTAACTCACCAAAGGTTGTAAAATGCTAATTACATGAAAGGAGACACCTCAGCATACAAAAAAAGTGTGAACATGGCAATTTTTATTCCCTACAAATTCAGGCAAAAATAGACAAAATATCCTAAAGGGTTATATTATGAAGCAGCAGTGCTATAGCCCCCTTTTACAGTGCTGTACAACTCGACACATCTGAATTTATTTATATAGGATCACAATTTCCTTTTTGAAGTTTTACTGTACTGCAGATGGCGAAGGGCCTAACTTAAACACTAAGGCTACTTTCATACTCCCATTCTTAACCCCGGACACGACCAAACTGCTCATCCATGCCCTCATCATCTCCCGCCTTGATTACTGTAACTCACTCCTTTCTGGCCTCCCCCTGAAACGCACTGCCCCCCTTCAATCAGTGATGAACGCGGCTGCAAGACTCATCCATTCTTCGCACCGCTCTGCATCCACATCTCCCCTTTGTGAATCCCTGCACTGGCTCCCTATCCGGCTCAGGATAAGTTTCAAGATTCTATGCCTGGCGTATAAATCTGTGCACAAAACATGCCCTACCTACATCTCGGAGCTTGTTCACAAGTATACACCAGGTCGCCCCCTCCGTTCCTCCAACGACCTTCGCCTCACCACCCTGCGCATTTCACACTCCCATGCCCGCCTGCAGGATTTCTCAAGAGCTGCCCCCACCCTCTGGAATGCCCTTCCACCACCCATCAGACTTGCTCCCTCTTTCAACACATTCAAGCAAGCCCTCAAAACCCACCTCTTTATGATGGCCTACCCACCTCCTACCACACAGTAACTCTCTAAGGAATATTTAACAGCCCCCCCTAGTGTTTCCACCCCTCCCTTTAGATTGTAAGCCTCTGGCAGGGTCCTCCACTCCCTAGTGTAATCTACAGGATCATGTGCTCCTGTCCTATGACAGCCTGTACTTGTATTACTGGGCCTACCTAACCAGCCCATATTGCATGATCATGTATTTTGTACAATTTGTATGTATAACTTTGTTCTATGTGTATAACCCTATGTATGTCATCCTTGTATCATTGTATATATTTATTGTTCAGCGCTGCGTAATATGTTGGCGCTTTATAAATACAATAAATAATAATAATAATAATAATAATAATAATACTCACAGGAAGACGTTACAGGCGCACGTTAGTGCAGCCTGTAACGCTTCCAAACTCACAGCAATGAGTAATCAATGGGCTGTTCACAGTGCCCACGTTGCGTTACATTGTAACGCAGCATGTAAGTTGAAAGTGCTGCGTGCTGTGCGCTATGCGCAGCTAAGCCGCGTTAGACTGTGCGCACATGCTCAGTAGTGTTGGAGGAGGAGGTCTTCCCTCCTACTCCTCGGCCAGGCACATGGCTAATTAATATTCACTGCACGGTGTGACGTGCAGTGTTTACTTCCTGGAGCGCCGCTCTGCGCGGCGATTGGCTGGCGGGACCACGTGATGCCGCATGCGTCCAAGAGTACGCATCACGGACGCCAGAGTGAGCTGCACAACGCGCCTCACTCTGACATCCACATCCAAGAGCACCAGGAGTTGCGTTAGGGGCACGTTATGCGACCATAACGTCCCCTAAAACGCAACGTCTTGGTGTGAAAGTAGCCTAAAGGTAGCCATATACTATGCACTTTTTAAAATGTGCCAGATTTCATGAAAACATGTAGTCTAAAGTAAGTCTTAAAAATATAAATAAATATGACTTTTCAGTGATAGGCAATCACTTTGATGATCGCACCTTGATTGAGAACTGCCACTCCTTATCTGACGAAGTGTAACCTCGGGTTGTGGGCAGGGTCAGTTTGAATTCCTTCATATTGTACTGAGCATTACAAAGCTAATGCTGGCAGCATTCTAATGTTCAAATATCTGCGGAAGGTAGAGGAGATGAAACTCCAGCACTCTCAAGATTGCAGCAGGGGACTGGACTTGACCTTCCTTAGCATATGACTGAAGCAGTATAACAGAATATGAAATATCAGGTGGGACTCATGTGAGACTTTTTATCTACACCCTTTGGGGTATCTTGATCTCCGGCCTTTTGGGTCTTCGGCCTCTATATGCCTCAGCCCCCTCTTCGTGGTTGCACATGCCTGCGCGGCTCCCCACGTCTTTGCCGCGCATGCATGTGCAGCTCTACATGACTCTGCACTTTTCTTCCCTCCTTTGGGGACTATTTTGGGCTTTTTGCTGTTCCTTGCACCTCCTTCATGCCTCTGGCATCCCCCCTCGTCCGCTCCTTGTCCTCCCTACCCTGCTCCTCTTGCTTTCCCCGTCCCTTCATCTCCCTTCCCCTCCTTTCCTTTCTTCCCCTTTTCCTTCCCTTTCTCCTTCTCTCCATTTTCCTCTCGCCCCCCCACCCTTCATATCCTTTTTCCTTTTTCCTTCTCCTTTTTTTCTTCCCCCCCCCGTCTCTACCCCCCTTCTTTCCTTCCTTCCCCCCTCCTTCCTTTCTTTCCCTCTCCCTCCTTTAGGCTTCTGTTCAGCTGGTTTTAATGTTCTACAACATTGGGATGGGGTTCCTGTGCTGCGGTGCCCTAGCACGTCCTGTCATTGCCCGCGCTCTTGCGTCCTACATGCTTCTAATATAGTTAGCTAATATTTGTACTCTTGGACGCAGCACTGAGTGCTTCTACGTCTTGTTTACATTTTAGACGCGTGAGCTGGGCTCTGGTTGGTGTGGTGGGCGGCGCCGCTGCATAGGTCTCTCATTGCCTAGTTACATGGACGCTCTCCGTCCTCTCTACGGAGGAGGTGGGCGTCAGTGGTTGCTCTAGAAACCAGGGGGCGTGGCAGGCTGACGTAGGCGGAAGTGCCGCCGCTACGTGGGTATGTAACCCACGCTGAAACTGCCCGCCCCCAACTCTTTCCCCATTGCGGTGAACAAGCGCTTGTTGCGCGAAACGGACGTCCGCAGGGGGACATAGACCTGGCGCCCACCTCCCCGCATTTGCATCCGATCTCGCTGACTGTAAGTGTCTGTTATATTTGACCCAATAAACCGCAGGGGGACATAGACCTGGCGCCCACCTCCCCGCATTTGCATCCGATCTCGCTGACTGTAAGTGTCTCGGTTATATTTGACCCAATAAATTACCCTAACTGCAGTGCTGGCTCCACTTCGTCTCTCCCTCCTGTTCAAATATCTGCTACTGCGGAGCACAGTTTTCAAACCTTCTAAAACATTGCTTTTATTAATGCATATTGCTAAAATCCATTCTGCATACCTATATCCATGAGCATACATAACCACAATGGTGTCAGGCATAGAGGTGCAGGATCAATGTTTCACACTTTTATTGGTGCTGTTTCAAGGCCTAAGTGAATCAAATCAGATCATAAGTGAATCCACTGTTTCACAATCAACTGTATTTCACCAGAATGGTCATCCAGCTCATAAATCCAAGTGGTAGACCATCACCCAAAGGATTAGAAGGAGCTTACCAGCCGCTGACAACCCACGTTACAAAGGTTGTATGTCTCGCATTCAGTGGTAATGGGGACCAAGAAACTACCAGGATCCAAATTTCCAACAATCCTTATTTTAGTTCAGGCATACCATCCTCCAGGCCTGTAGTGACTGTTCTGTTCCGTAGGTCCACAATCCAATCTATCTTGAAGTTGGCAAAGTCCTCTTCATCTAATACAATATCTCTTTGTAGTCTATGTAGTCCTCCTGCTCGTCCAGCTCCTGGTAGAGATCCAAGTAATCCGGATCTCTACCAGGAGCTGGAAGAGCAGTAGGACTACATGGACTACAAGGACTCCTGCAAGGCTGCTGTGTTTTGGGCAGATATTGTATTTGATGAAGAGGATTTGGCCAACTTCAAGACAAATCGGATTGTGGACCTACGGAACAGAACAGTCACTACAGGCCTTCCGGATGATATGCCTGAACTTAATAAGGATTGTTGGAAGTTTGGATCCTGGTCATTTCTTGGTCCTCCTTACCACTGAATGCGAGACATACAACCTTCCAGCGTGGTTTGTCAGCAGCTGGTAATCTCCTTCTAATCCTTTGGGTGATGGTCTACCATTTGGATTTATGAGCTGGATGACCACTCTGGTGAAATAGTTGATTGTGAAACAGTGGATTAACTTATGATCTGCACTGACTTTTTAATAGTTTTATCTGTGTGGACTTTTGAACATTGTATTTTCTCAGCAGCGATTATTTACCCTCTGGCGCTGATTCTTTGTTTATATAACGTTATTAAATTGGTACAGAAAGACTCATGTTAGTCTTTGTTTATGGCCATTCTAACATAAGTGGAATATCCTCGTAACCCTCGTGGGTTGCTGCTCAGTCTGTGTGGATCACAGAGCAGACTGGCATACACCTGCTCTTAGACCGTAAGCTTGATGACACATGAGTAGCTGCAGACTGCTGTGAGCTCAATGATGAGCTAATTGCATCCTGTCGTATGTAGTGCATTATCGCTTCACTGGGATTAGAAATATTTGGATATGTATAAATGTGAGTTTGTTTGCATTATGCACTAGGGTTGCCTTTTTGTACAGATTTGCCATTGACCGTAGAATGCTGCTATGTTAACATACTCCTTTTCCATATACATTTTTAAACACCCTTCAGAGCTTGGAGGGTCAGAAATATGACAACTTAACTGGCATGCATTCAGGCAAAAACCTGATCCAAATCCTAGTTGGCTTACTTTCACCCAAACATCATGCTTTAGAATCAAACCCCTCTTACCCTACCTATATTATTATTAAATATATAGCTCCGACATCTTCCGTAGCGCTGTACAGAGTATATTGTCTTGTCACTTAACTGTCCGTCAGAGGGGCTCACAATAAAATCCCTACCATAGTCATATGTCGATGTATGTATTGTAGCCTTGGGCCAATTTATGTATAGTGTAGTAGGGCCAATTTTAGGGGGAAGCCAATTAATTTAGCTGCTTAGCTGTATGTTTTTGGAATGCAGGAGGAAACCCACTCAGATGCTTCTAGATAATGCCCTGGCTGGGATTCAGACCTGAGAACCAGCACTGCAAGGCAAGAGTGCTATCTATTCAGAAGACGGAGCCGAAGTTGCTTAAAAACACAATAATTCGGCCTCCAGCAATCGCTGGAAGCCGAATTATTTCATTCCCCCACTATCCATGGCGGCCTGGAGGGGGAATAGTAATTAAAACGGCCCGGACTTGTGCAGAAGCAGGATCAGCCACATATCGCTGTATCCTGCGCCCAAGTCTTCCGGCGCCGATTTCAAATGTACTCGGAGGAGGGGGAGGTATTACTAGCCAGAGATTTCAGAGGCAGAGGGAAGGAGGGAGGGAGGATTAGGTTTTTTTCACAGGCTTATTGATCAAGATACAGATAAGCCTGTCTCTGTGTAATGTTTACAAACATGGCTGCTGTCATTGTATCGCAGGAAGAAATAATCATATTCTATTGAAGCTGTTTGCAGCTAGATTTGCTGTGCAAACGATCTAAACTTTAGATAAGATATATAGACAAGTTACTTGTTATAGTTAGTTAGTTTTTCATCTTGGATCCGCTTTAAGTTTATTTTATCCCGAGTCCACATAGCTAATGATGGCATAACTTTCTTGGCCAGAGCTGCAGCAACCATATTCTGTTTCATTGGGGCTGCCATCTTGTTCTCTGGAAATGCTTTTATCTGCTGTTCCTGATGATATCTGAGAGGAGCTGCAGAAACTGGGATATATCTGCCCCTGAGCTCTCCAAAAGGAACTTATTTGCACTTGAATGTCATATCAAAGTCAAACATTTTACAGTAACAGTAAGTTAGTTGCTCTATGATCCTTTTTGTAAAGCCTAATTCCATTAAAGACACCTGAAGTGAGAGGGATATGGAGGCTGCCATATTTTTTAACAATGTATGAATCACACACCTGAATCAAGAATGATGCTAATTCAGTCAGACTTCAGTCAGAAACCTCTGATCTGCATGATTGTTCAGGGTCTGTGGTTAAAAGTATTATGCTGGGAATACACTGGTCGATTCTGGCGCTTAATCCTGCACCCGATCGTTTCGCCCACTCGATTCTCTTCTGCTTGTTTTTCTTTTCATTTTTCAATTAACGTTAATGGTGAATCGAGCGGCAAGACGATCAAATGGTGATCGGACATGTTGGGAATTATCTATCTAACCATCTTAATGGCTCAGAATCGAGCCGTGTATTCCCAGCATAAGAGGCAGAGGAGCAGCAGGGCTGCCAGGCAATTGGTATTGTGTAAAAATAAATAAATATGGCAGCCTCCATATACCTCTCAGTTCCGTGCTGCACAATCCAGTTCAGTGAAGCAGCGGATGCACCTTTTTGATTACCCTAAACAGATCTTTTAAAGATCTTTTAAAGCTCTTTATTGCAGCTCTGCTACAGGTGGGTGGACTATGGTGAATGCTCACAATTGGAAAAAAAAAAACCTATTTGGAGCTGATAACTTCCCTAAGCATGAAGATCCTCCTCTTATGCCCTGTTTCACCTGGGCAGCTGCAGGTGGTGCACTCACCGCCTGTCAGCTGCACCCCTGTTCTGGCTGAGCGCTTGCTAGTTGTCTGGAAATGGTCATGGAGAGTTGTCCATCACATGGAGCTGCATCTGGGTGTGGCCACAGCTGCTCTAAGCTGTTTCTTGCTGCCAGGTAGTCGCACCAGGTTTTAAAGTGCTGTTACACATGGAGTTACAAACACTGCCATTTGTCTGCATGAAATTGCTATGTTCAGCCTTACGCACAGAAGAGGCCATCAGGATTCATTTGAATTTGTATTGCTAGTTGTCGGGAAATGGTCATGGAGAGTTGTCCATCACATGGAGCTGCATCTGGGTGTGGCCACACAGCTGCTCTGAGAGGTTTCTTGCTGCCAGTGTGTGTGTGTGTGTGTGTGTGTGTGTGTGTGTGTGTGTGTGTGTGTGTGTGTGTGTGTGTGTGTGTGTGTGTGTGTGTGTGTGTGTGTGTGTGTGTGTCCGGCATAGTTCCAAGCTGCATACAGTTTGCATTATATTTGCATTAAATTTGCATGTGAGGCAGAATTATTAGCCTATCATTGACCATTTTTAATACGAACAGCCAAATCATTCATCCCCTGAAGTCAAAGGACCAGGACATAGACATGTCCCTGCTTTTATCGAGCTACTATAGAAGCTAATGACTGGGGGATGTCAGGTGGTGGGTTTGGGAGAGACTATAAAAAAAAGTCTTTCTAAATGCTGGGAGAAAACTGTGCCGGATGTTAAAGGATACCCGAACTGACATGTGACATGATGAGATAGACGTGTATGTACGCACAAATAACTATGCGGTGTTCCTTTTTTTCTTTCTCTGCCTGAAAGTTAAATGTCAGGTATGCAAGTGGCTGACTCAGTCCTGACTTTCGCCTTCTTTTTTTTTATCTCTTTCTTGCTCTCAGAAGCCATTTTCTGCTAGGAAAATGTTTTATAGTTGGAAATTCTTATCAGTGAGGGTCACACTGTAGTCACTTCCTGTCTGAGTCAGGACTGAGTCAGCCACTTGCATCCCTGATATTTAACTCTTTCAGACAGAGAAAGAACAAAAGGAACACAGCATAGTTATTTGTGTAGTAGGCACTGTACATACACATGTCTATCTCATCATGTCACATGTCAGTTCGGGTATCCTTTAAAGGACAACTGAGGCCTCTTTCCCACCAGGACGTTGCGTTTTAGGGGACGTTATGGTCGCATGGTGGTGTTGGAGGAGGACGCCAGAGTGAGCCGCGTTGTGCGGCTGTTGGTGCGCCTTTTTTGTCTCATACCTTGCGGGGACCTTGTGATCAGAACTCTCCGCATCACGTGGTCCCGCCAGCCAATCAGTGGCCGCTCCAGGAAGAAAACACAGCAGAAGTGATGGGAAGTCCGGCTCTTTTCAATGAATCGATTCATTGAAAAGAGCCGGACTTCCTATCTCTACTATTCAGAATCGATTCAGAGCAGCAGGACTGAACCTAGTGATGGAAAGTCCGGCTCTTTTCAATGAATCGATTCTGAACAGTAGAGATAGGAAATCCGTCTCTTTTCAATGAATCGAGCCGAACGTCCCATGACTACACGGCAGTGTAGTGAATATTAATTTGGAAACGCGTGCAGGTGGCCGATACGCACGACATCAGACATTGCATTGAGTGCAATGTCTGATGTTCACACTGCATGCGTTCCGGACCTGTGCGGTCTGGGAACGCATGCTGCACGCAGATTTTGCTAAAATGCGTGGCTGTCCCATTCACTTTTCAGTGATGGGATCAGCCACGCAACGCACACAAACGCGGATGGCCATGCGTTCGTACGCGTTGTGGTCCGCACGCGTTCCGCACGCATGGCCATCCGCATTTGTGATCTGAACGGGCCCTAACGTAGAACGCAAAGCATGCTGCACTTATAAATAACGTGCAGTGTTACAATGTAACGCAATGTGGGCAATGTGAACAGCCCATTGATTTTTCATTACTGTGAGTTGGGCTGCGTTACAGGCTGCACTAACGTGTGCCTGTAAAGTCTTACTCTGAAAGCAGCCTGAAGGTAGAGTAATATGGAGGCTGCCATATTTATTTCCCTTTACACACCAGTTGCCTGGCAGTCCTGCTGATCGATTTGCCTGTAGTAGTGTCTAAAGGCTCATACACACATCAGACTATAGTCTTTGGAAAATGAAAGATCACAGACCAATCTTACCACCCTCCATGTAGTATGAGAGCCATACTCTACACAGTCTTTTCTATGGAGCTGAACTCCACATCAGAAAAAAATCTTTGCAAGATGCTGCACACACAGATGCTGTACAGACACAAAAGATCAGTATCTGCAAAAGATCTGTTCCTGCCAAAAATCCATTCCTGCAAATTGCAATGATAGTCTATGAGATCTGCAGATCATCATACTCACATGATTTAACTGACATTCATCTGCAAAAAAACATTCAGTGTATATTTATTGGATTGGGTAAAAGTTATCGCGTTTACAAACTATGGTGCCAAAAGTGAATTTTCCCATTTTTAAGCATCTGACTTTTCTGACCCCCTGTCATGTTTCATGAGGTGCTAAAATTCCAGGATAGTATAAATACCCCCCAAATGACCCCATTTTGGA
The DNA here is from genome assembly GCF_040937935.1 of Hyperolius riggenbachi. NCBI lineage: Eukaryota > Metazoa > Chordata > Amphibia > Anura > Hyperoliidae > Hyperolius > Hyperolius riggenbachi. The sequence goes on from NC_090656.1 coordinate 84,052,317, forward strand.
AAGAAGACATGCCAAAGTATTCAGTGAGAGGCATGGTGAGTTCATAGATTTTATTTTTTTGTCACAAGTTAGCGGAAAATGACACTTTGTGACAAAAAAAAAAAAAGTTTCCATTTCTTCTAACTTGCGACAAAAAAAAAAATGAAATCTGCCACGGACTCACTATGCCCTCTCTGAATACCTTGAAGTGTCTACTTTCCAAAATGGGGTCATTTGGGGGGTGTGTTCACTGTCCTGGCATTTTGGGGGGTGCCTAATTGTAAGCACCCCTGTAAAGCCTAAAGATGCTCATTGGACTTTGGGCCCCTTAGCGCAGTTAGGCTGCAAAAAAGTGCCACACATGTGGTATTGCCGTACTCAGGAGAAGTAGTATAATGTGTTTTGGGGTGTATTTTTACACATACCCATGCTGGGTGGGAGAAATATCTCCGTAAATGACAATTTATTATTTTTTTTTACACACAATTGTCTATTTACAGAGATATTTCTCCCACTCAGCATGGGTATGTGTAAAAATACACCCCAAAACACATTATACTACTTCTGAGCACGGCGATACCACATGTGTGGCACTTTTTTGCACCCTAACTGCGCTAAGGGGCCCAAAGTCCAATGAGTACCTTTAGGATTTTACAGGTCATTTTGCGACATTTGGTTTCAAGACTACTTTTCACGGTTTAGGGCCCCTAAAATGCCAGGGCAGTATAGGAACCCCACAAATGACCCCATTTTAGAAAGAAGACACCCCAAGGTATTCCGTTAGGAGTATGGTGAGTTCATAGATTTTTTTTTTTTGTCACAAGTTAGCGGAAATTGATTTTAATTGTGTTTTTCACAAAGTGTCATTTTCCGCTAACTTGTGACAAAAAATAAAATCTTCTATGAACTCACCATACTCCTAACGGAATACCTTGGGGTGTCATCTTTCTAAAATGGGGTCATTTGTGGGGTTCTTATACTGCCCTGGCATTTTGGGGGCCCTAAACCATGAGGAGTAGTCTTGAAACCAAATGTCGCAAAATGACCTGTGAAATCCTAAAGGTACTCATTGGACTTTGGGCCCCTTAGCGCACTTAGGGTGCAAAAAAATGCCACACATGTGGTACCGCCGTACTCAGGAGAAGTAGTATAATGTGTTTTGTGGTGTATTTTTACACATACAGATGCTGGATGGGAGAAATATCTCTGTAAATGACAATTGTTTGATTTTTTTTTTTACACACAATTGTCCATTTACAGAGAGATTTCTCCCACCCAGCATGGGTATGTATAAAAATACAACCCAAAACACATTATACTACTTCTTCTGAGTACGGCGATACCACATGTGTGACACTTTTTTTGCAACCTAGGTGCGCTAAGGGGCCTAACGTCCTATTCACAGGTCATTTTGAGGCATTTGGATTCTAGACTACTCCTCACGGTTTAGGGCCCCTAAAATGCCAGGGCAGTGTAGGAACCCCACAAGTGACCCCATTTTAGAAAGAAGACACCCCAAGGTATTCCGTTAGGTGTATGGTGAGTTCATAGATTTTTTTTTTTTTGTCACAAGTTAGCGGAAAATGACACTTTGTGAAAAGAAACCAATACAAATCAATTTCCGCTAACTTGTGACAAAAAATAAAATCTTCTATGAACTCATCATACACCTAACAGAATACCTTGGGGTGTCTTCTTTCTAAAATGGGGTCACTTGTGGGGTTCCTAAACTGCCCTGGCATTTTAGGGGCTCTAAACCGTGAGGAGGAGTCTGGAAACCAAATGCCGCAAAATGACCCTTGAAATCCTAAAGGTACTCATTGGACTTTGTGCCCCTTAGCGCAGTTAGGGTGCAAAAAAGTGTCACATGTGGTACCGCCGTACTCAGGAGAAGTAGTATAATGTGTTTTGTGGTGTATTTTTACATATAACCATGCTGGGTGGGAGAAATATCTCTGTAAATGACACATTTTTGATTTTTTTTACACACAATTGTCCATTTACAGAGAGATTTCTCCCACCCAGCATGGGTATGTGTAAAAATACACCACAAAACACATTATACTACTTCTCCTGAGTACGGCGATACCACGTGTGACACTTTTTTGTAGCCTAGGTGCGCTAAGGGGCCCAACGTCCTATTCACAGGTCATTTTGAGGCATTTGTTTTCTAGACTACTCACGGTTTAGGGCCCCTAAAATGCCAGGGCAATATAGGAACCCCACAAGTGACCCCATTTTAAAAAGACACCCCAAGGTATTCCGTTAGGTGTATGGTGAGTTCATAGAAGATTTTATTTTTTGTCACAAGTTAGTGAAAAATGACACTTTGTGAAAAAAACCAGGGCTGTGGAGTCTGAGTCGGAGTCGTGGAGTCGGAGTCGTGGAGTCGGGCAATTTTGGGTGCCTGGAGTCGGAGTCGGGAAAAAATGCTCCGACTCCGACTCCGACTCCTAATGAATTTGTAACTAATTAAAATAAAAAATATGATAAAATGTTCTATTTCTCAGATAATAGTCATTAAAAATAATGTGTATATATACAGTAATAGCTGTGCTTAGTCCACAAAAATGAAATAAACCAATCAAAATTAGTTACTTGTGCTGCTTCAATAAAGCAGTCCCCGTATTTTTAAGGTCAGATATACATATCTGATTGTGACTGTATATATGATGTGTACACAGGAATCTCTTATATATACTAAATAACATCTATGCTGTAAGAATAAAGCCTGATGTGTAGCTGTGTCACTAATAGAGATGGTCAACGAGATGGAAATAATTCTGCATTGATGCTGATTTATGCAAATGTATGCACTCCCTTTGCTGATGAAATCAAATAATTTGATATGTTGTTAAAATTTGGTTTGGTGACTACAAATTAACCACCTGAGCGGTCTGGACGAGCTCAGCTCGTCCAACACCGCCGGAGGTCGCCGCTCAGGCCCTGCTGGGCCGATTTTCATCAAATAAAAAGCAGCACACGCAGCCGGCACTTTGCCAGCCGCGTGTGCTGCCTGATCGCCGCCGCTCTGCGGCGATCCGCCGCGAGCAGCGGCGAAAGAGGGTCCCCCCAGCCGCCTGAGCCCAGCGTAGCCGGAACAAAAAGTTCCGGCCAGCGCTAAGGGCTGGATCGGAGGCGGCTGACGTCAGGACGTCGGCTGACGTCGATGACGTCACTCCGCTCGTCGCTATGGCGACGATATAAGCAAAACAAGGAAGGCCGCTCATTGCGGCCTTCCTTGTTTATTCTGGGCGCCGGAGGCGATCGGAAGATCGCCTCCGGAGCGCCCTCTAGTGGGCTTTCATGCAGCCAACTTTCAGTTGGCTGCATGAAATAGTTTTTTTTTTATTTAAAAAAAACCCTCCCGCAGCCACCCTGGCGATTTAATCAGAACGCCAGGGTGGTTAAAGGGTAACTGAGACGGATGAAAAGTAAAGTTTTATACATACCTGGGGCTTCCTCCAGCCCCCTTCAGGCTAATCAGTCCCTCGCTGTCCTCCACCACCCGGATCTTCTGCTATGAGTCCTGGTAATTCAGCCAGTCAGCGCTGTCCGGCCGCATGCCGCTCCCACAGCCAGGAACATTCTGCACCTGCGCAATAGTGCTGCACAGGTGTAGTATGCTCCTGGCGGCGGAGTGTGTGCATGCGCACTACGCCTGACTGGCTCAAGTACCTGGACTCATAGCAGAAGATCCAGGTGGCGGAGGAGGACAACGAGGGACTGATTATCCTGAAGGCGGCTGGAGGAAGCCCCAGGTATGTATAAAACTTTAATTTCATCTGTCTCAGGTTTACTTTGTTACACAGTAGTACTATACTCTACATATGCACTCCCCACAGAGCTGCAGGGAATCCACTGAGAATGCTGTGCACATTGAACACAGAGGTGTTGTCTGTTTACAATCTCCTCATTCCCCTGCAGAGTACCTGCACATCATTCTTACATGTACCCACACTTACACTGCCTAGGGCCTGATAGATGTTCTTTGTTCCGGTTTGTACCTTTTACAAGTACTCTTACCAAGGACTAGTTTTAGTCTAAAGGGAATAAATATAGTAGTCTACATATCCTTCTCACTTCAGTTGTCTTGTAAAATTCCTAAGCGTTGGCAGTTAAGAGACGAATTTCATGTTACATACTTTTAATCAACAAAATTGTAATATGCAAATTAGAGGAGTCGGAGTCGTGGAGTCGGAGTCGGTGGAATCCTAAACTGAGGAGTCGGAGTCGGTGGATTTTTGGACCGACTCCACAGCCCTGAAAAAAACAATAAAAATCAATTTCCGCTAACTGTTTACAAAAAATAAAATCTTCTATCAACTCATCATACACCTAACAGAATACCTTGGGGTGTCTTTTTTCTAAAATGGAGTCACTTGTGGGGTTCCTATACTGCCCTGGCATTTTACAGGCCCAAAACCGTGAGTAGTCGGGAAACCAAATTTCTGTTCAGGGGTATAAGCATCTGCAAATTTTGATGACAGGTGGTCTATGAGGGGGTAAATTTTGTGGAACCGGTCATAAGCAGGGTGGCCTCTTAGATGACAGGTTGTATTGGGCCTGATCTGATGGATAGGAGTGCTAGGGGGGTGACAGGAGGTGATTGATGGGTGTCTCAGGGGGTGGTTAGAGGGGAAAATGGATGCAATCAATGCACTGGGGAGGTGATCGGAAGGGGGTTTGAGGGGGATCTGAGGGTTTGGCCGAGTGATCCGGAGCCCACACCGGGCAAATTAGTGCCTGATCTGATGGGTAGGTGTGCTAGGGGGTGACAGGTGTGACAGGAGGTGATTGATGGGTGTCTCAAGGTGTGATTAGAGGGGGGAAATAGATGCAAGCAATGCACTAGCGAGGTGATCAGGGCTGGGTTCTGAGGGCGTTCTGAGGGTGTGGGTGGGTGTTTGGGTGCCCTAGGGGCAGATAGGGGTCTAATCTGATGGGTATCAGTGACAGGGGCTGATTGATGGGTGATCAGTGGGTGATTAGATGGCAGAACAGATGTAAACAATGCACTTTGGAGGTGATCTGAGGGTAGGTCTGGGGCAATCTGATGGTGTGGGTGGGTGATCAGATTGCCCGCAAGGGGCAGGTTAGGGGCTGATTGATGGGTGGCAGTGAGAGGGGGTGATTGATGGGTGGCAGTGACAGGGGGTGATTGATTGACATGTGATCACTGGGTTATTACAGGGAAGAACAGATGTAAATGCACTGGCAAATTGATAAGGGGGGTTCTGAGGCCAATCTGAGCGTGTAGGCGGGTGATTGGGTGCCCGCAAGGGGCAGATTAGGGTCTAATCTGATGGGTAACAGTGACAGGTGGTGATAGGGGGTGATTGATGGGTAATTAGTGGGTGTTTAGGGTAGAGAACAGATGTAAACACTGCACTTGGGAGGTGATCTGATGTCGGATCTGCGGGCGATCTATTGGTGTGGGTGGGTGATCAGATTGCCCGGAAGGGGCAGGTTAGGGGCTGATTGATGGGTGGCAGTGACAGGGGGTGATTGATGGGTGATTGATGGGTGATTGACAGGTGATTGGCAGGTGATCAGGGGGCGCTTCACCTCTTGCTCTTTTACTGTTTAGGGGGGCTGACACCCCCTCAGGTGTAGCGATCCAGCACTTCACACAATACAGTACTCCGTTGGCGTTGGGGGTTATATTAATCCGCGCTGTAGCTTCACTAGTGAGGAGGATTAGTTTGGAGGAGCGCACAGGCCACTTATTCTGATCAGGGGGGATAGATGCATACAGTACACAGGCGGAGGGGGGTCTGGGGAGAATCTGAGGGGTGGAGGGGTGATCAGGAGGGAGCAGGGGGCAGATTGGCGTTAAAAAAAATAGCGTTTATAGATAGTGACAGGGAGTGATTGATGGGTGATTTGGGGAGTGATTGGGTGCAAACAGGGGTCTGGGGGGTGGGCAGGGGGGGGTCTGAGGGGTGCTATGGGCGATCAGAGGGAAGGGGGGGGGGGGCAGGATCAGTGTGCTTGGTGCAGACTAGGGTGGCTGCAGCCTGCCCTGGTGGTCCCTCGGACACTGCGACCACCAGGGCAGGAGGCAGCCAGTATAATAGGCTTTGTATACATTACAAAGCCTATTATACTGTTTACATGCGGCGATCCGGGTGCTAGTAACCTGCCGGCGCTTCCGAACGGCCGGCGGGTTACAGCGCGAGGGGGGCGGAGCCAGTCGCCGGCGGCTGATTGCATCACGAATGACGCGATCGCCGCATAACCACCCCCGCAGCCGCCCCCGCCGATGGCCGTATTGCAGTCGTTTAGGCCCGGACTTTGCCGCCGCCCATCGGCTGGGGGCGGTCCTTAAGTGGTTAAAGTAACATAGATAAGGTGAAAACAGGTGAAAAATCTTTGAATCCTGCTCAATGAGGTTTTTTTTGGCGGATAGATGACTCGATAGATAATTTCCGACAGGTCCTATCTGATTTTAGTTTTCCGATCTTCAGTTTTTCTGATAGTTTTTCTGATTGATTTCCTCATAGAAGTGAATGGAAATAGATTGGAAAAAAAGATTGGCTAGTAAATCTGCCTAAATAAATTGTGTATTCCCAGTCTGAGTCACACACCTGAAACAGGCATGCAGCTAATCTTGTCAGATCTGACAATAATGTCAGAAACGCCTGATCTGCTGCATGCTTGTTCAGGGTCTATGGTTGAAAGTATTAGAGGCAGAGGATCAGCAGGATAGTCAGGCAACTGGTATTGCATGAAAGGAAATAAATATGAAAGCCTCAATATCACTCTCGCTTCAGTTGTCCTTTAAGGCATTGTTGTTTTTTGTTTGTTTTTCTGTAACTGTATTTGTGTACTGTTTTTAGTTTCTTAAAGGAGTTGTCAGGGAAATTTTAATAAAATAAACTCTACTTACTGGGGGCTTCCTCCAGCCCCAAGCTCCCAGGATCTCCCTCGCCGCAGCTCTGCCCGCAACCGTTTGCCGGAGCTCCGACCCGGTCCCCGGCGATGACGTCAGAGCGACCTGGAGGAGTCGCAGTCTGCTCCGGCTCAAGTGGCGGTGATTGACAGCGCCGATCGCGCAGGCGCAGTACAGAGCGACCTCCAGGTTGCTCTGACGTCATCGCCGGGAACCGGGTCGGAGCTCCGGCAAACTGCTGCGGGCAGAGCTGCGGCGAGGGAGGTCCTGGGAGCGTGGGGCTGGAGGAAGCCCCCGGTAAGTAGAGTTTATTTTATTAAAATTCGCCTGACAACTCCTTTAAGGATGTACAGATGCCTTTGTTTTTGCAAAGACTTAAAGTAGACCTGAACACTTCTACAGGACAGAAGGAAAACTTGGAGAAATGTACCCTGGATGCATTGAGAGTTTAGCCTGTCTAATTCCCCCTCATCTGTGTCTAATCACAAGTTGTAATTTGATCTCTCCCCGGATCACCTGACTGCAGAGATGGCAGATAAGCTCATGTGAAAGCACACATTGTGTTAACCATATGTCTGCCTCCATGAATCAGGAAGTAGAAATAGTGCAGATTTATTTTAGGATTTGTATCAGCTGTAACAAAGAAATGTTTTTGTTTAAAGATTATTATGCTGTTGCGTATCTTAAAGAGCAGAGAGGAAGTTCTGAGTTCAGGTCCGCTTTAAGTATAGATGTAGCCATGGTGCACTGTGAATTATTCAACAGTTAATATCCCATTATTTTTGTACTCCCAGTAAGAATTGCTGCCTAAGTGGTTTATAGGGCTGTTACACTAGTGTGTAAAATGTCAATGAGCACAGGGAAGAAAGTAACCTATGCACTAATCTTTTGCAAATAGTGTTTTCCCGAAGAGTGTAAATATCCTTATCGTGTTTTTCCAATCCATACGTTGCAGGTTGTTGTTTTTGATTGCTCAACTGCAGCAGCCTGAACCTGAACACACAATTATAGCATGATTTAAAGTCCTATACCAGAGAACTTAACATGCACAGACTGACCTCCACTCCAGCATGTTTGTTGGAAAGTCTGCCACTCTTTAACTTTAAAAAAACAGCATGGGCTTGCCTTGTTGTTTCACTGCGCAAAGTTGTTTGTTCTGCCAACTAGGGGAAAGGGCAGACCTGTCCAAAGTCTGCCTCCACGGAAAGCTTTGTACTGGCTTCCACACAGATGGGAGAGCAGACAGGGAGCGCTGACACAAGGCGCAGTGTCCACATACACAATTAAGTCCGGACATGTTTTTCAGGCTGTTGAGCCGTCACTGGGTTTCTGGCTGAAGGCTGGATAATGCCATTGTTTGTATGCCATGCCTAAATTACTCCAACTGCTTGTTGGCAGGCATGTAACGGCCAGTATTTATTGCTTTATAAACCGCCTCTATGGGTTCTGGTCATATAGTGCGATAACCTGGCAATAAGATGGATTCAGTCCATCTGATGTTTCCACTGATACTGTTCAGATATCCTTCATTTTGTGTGAGCTGATAAGTTTCCTCCCCAAAAAATCTATTAGAAAAGTAGAATTATTTTGCAGTAGAAATAAAAATACTGTATAGACGTTCCAAACAGGATGTTCTGTACATCTGATTCTGTCTGTCAGGATGTTCTAACATATGTTAATGCGAAGGAGAATTTTACTCCTTAGGGTACGAACAAACTAGGCAGATACGCTAGCGCTGCGTAAAACGCTAGCGTTAACGTGCATAATGTAGGTCAATGGGCTGCATGAAAAAAACACATTTGTGTCCTGCAATGTGTGTTTTTGAAACGCAGCACTTGCTGCATTTTTTCCAAATGCTTTTTATTTTCTTTTTATTGCGTTTTTGTATAAAAACAAAGTTTGATGTATTTCCACTTCCTGTTGACTTTGTAGGGATGAGCCAGAGAGAACATCGAAAATGTGTTTTAATACTGGCCACATAAGGGGAGTGGAAGGAGATTCACTTATTTCTGTTTTTTTAGGATTCTTTAAGAAGGCAAACTTTTGTTTTTCTGTTTTTGGGTAGGTGTGTGTCTTGAAAAACACACGGAGAACATACAAACTCCTGTTCAATTCTGAGACTATTTGCATGATGACCTTGCCTGCAAGGAAAGGGTGCTGTCCATTTTGCTTTTTCTATGTGCTTTAACGGGGGAAACACATTCTTTGGTACACGCCAGTTCTTTGAAGGTGCTTTGACACCTAATGACACATGTTTGTCACATTATGTCAAGCATGCATCAAGTTAAAGTTCAGCATGAGTAATGATTTATCTTTAGTGGTATAGAAAACTGGAGCAAAAGTGGAATTGTTTCCTAGAACATGCAATCACGTGCCAGTTGCATGATACAAGAACTCTAATTGGTTGTTTGGGGAAACGGTTTCACTTTTTCTCCAGATATGCTTGCAGCTGCAAGGATATAGTTACATAGTTACATAGTTATTTTGGTTGAAAAAAGACATACGTCCATCGAGTTCAACCAGTATAAAGTACAACACCAGCCTGCTCCCTCACATATCCCTGTTGATCCAGAGGAAGGCGAAAAAACCCTTACAAGGCATGATCCAATTAGCCCCTAAAGGGAAAAGTTCCTTCCCGACTCCAGATGGCAATCAGATAAAATCCCTGGATCAACATCATTCGGCATTACCTAGTAATTGTAGCCATGGATGTCTTTCAACGCAAGGAAAGCATCTAAGCCCCATTTAAATGCAGGTATAGAGTTTGCCATAACGACTTCCTGTGGCAATGCATTCCACATCTTAATCACTCTTACTGTAAAGAACCCTTTCCTAAATAAATGGCTAAAACGTTTTTCCTCCATGCGCAGATCATGTCCTCTAGTCCTTTGAGAAGGCCTAGGGACAAAAAGCTCATCCGCCAAGGTATTATATTGCCCTCTGATGTATTTATACATGTTAATTAGATCCCCTCTAAGGCGTCTTTTCTCTAGACTAAATAAACCCAGTTTATCTAACCTTTCTTGATAAGTGAGACCTTCCATCCCACGCATCAATTTTGTTGCTCGTCTCTGCACCTGCTCTAAAACTGCAATATCTTTTTTGTAATGTGGTGCCCAGAACTGAATTCCATATTCCAGATGTGGCCTTACTAGAGAGTTAAACAGGGGCAATATTATGCTAGCATCTCGAGTTTTTATTTCCCTTTTAATGCATCCCAAAATTTTGTTAGCTTTAGCTGCAGCTGCTTGGCATTGAGTACGATTATTTAACTTGTTGTCAATGAGTACTCCTAAGTCCTTCTCCAAGTTTGATGTCCCCAACTGTATCCCATTTATTTTGTATGGTGCTAGACCATTAGTACGTCCAAAATGCATGACCTTACATTTGTCAACATTGAATTTCATCTGCCATGTATGTGCCCATATAGCCATCCTATCCAGATCCTGTTGCAATATGACACTATCTTCCTGAGAGTTAATGATTCTGCACAATTTTGTATCATCTGCAAAAATAGCAACATTGCTCACTACTGCATCTACTAGGTCATTAATAAATAAATTGAAGAGCACTGGACCCAGAACAGACCCCTGTGGGACCCCACTGCTAACAGTCTCCCGTTTTGAGTATGATCCATTGACCACAACTCTTTGTTTTCTGTCCATTAGCCAGTTCCCTATCCATGAACACAGACTCTTCCCCAGTCTGGAGAAAAAGTTAGACCCAGTGCCAAAATGTTTAGTAGGTTCAATGAAATCATACAGAACCCCCCCCCCCCCCCCCATCGTACAGCGATGTGTGTGATATGTTGGTGCTTCATAAATAAAGTTTCTCACACAAAGGAATGTGTGACTATTTTTGAGGAGTTCTGTGTGGACACATCCCCAATAAGAATAATGAAATAGGTCTGTAATTTCTATGCAGTAGAGTTAAAGGGACACTTAAGTTAAACAAAAAAAAAATGAGTTTTACTCACTTAGGGCTTCCAATAGCCCCTGCAGCTGTCCGGTACTCTCACCGTCTCCCTCTGATCCTCCTAGCCCCGCCAGCAGCCACTTCCTGTTTCTGTGACAGGAGCTGACAGGCTGGGGACGCGAGTGATTCTTCGCATTAGCACCCTCTATGCTGCTATATGGTATATAATATATGCTATAGCAGCATAGATGGCGCTATTGTGGCCAGGAACGCGAAGAATCACTCGCGTCCCCAGCCTGTCAGCTCCTGTCACCGAAACAGGAAGTGGCTGCCGGCGGGGCCAGGAGGATCGGAGGGAGACGGCGAGGGCACCGGACAGCTGCAGGGGGCTATTGGAAGCCCCAGGTGAGTGAAACTCATTATTGTTGTTTGACTTAAGTGTCCCTTTAAATTAGTACCTGAGGAAAATTAAAATTGTAGTACTACACACATTGATCAACCATAATATTAAAACTGAAGTAAATCACGGATTATCTTGTTATAGAAGCACCTGTCAATGAATAAGATGTATTAGGCAGTAGTTGTTCTGTAATTTCTGAAGGCCCTGTTTACACTTTTTTTTTTTTTTTGGCATGCAGGGTAATGCAACAGCAATAAAAGTGTATAAGGCGGTGCGCATATGTGGAAAAATGCAAATATGACGTGGAAGTTGGGAATATGAGGCTTGATGGGATCTGCTGCCACTGTGTTGGTGCCAGATACCAAAGGACACCTTTTGGAGGTATTTTAGGGGCTCTATTGTAGTTAGAGATGATCAGTGAGGGCGTGGGCACACTGTTGCATTGTAATAGAACGCAGGTGGCCTTTTATTTTGAGAAACGCAATAAGCCTGCTTTGATCTCTTTCGCAGCACTGACCCCTTTTCCCACGTTTTGCATACATGTTTGGTTAGCGGAAGTGCTGTCATGGTTTGCATGTCTTTTGCACCGGTGCGAAGGCTACAGCACAACATGTAAACGTGTGAGTGGGCCAAGTATACACAAATCTCTCTTACAGGAACTCACTGGTAGAGACCTACATCGGGTATGCTTTCATACCATGAATGTGTATTTCTAACCTACTACCAAGTGGGTGAGTGCCAGTCTCCATCAACACAATATTTGCCACTTTTCATTGATCGGGCATACTGGAACAATGGAAACGAATGGTTGATTGTATGGCCAAATTGCTAGATGTATGGCCACCTACTAATGCAGCCTTGCTGTATACATGAGTGGTCTTACCTAGCAGTGCAGTGCAGCTGTGATCCTCAGCCAGCACCTGTGCTCCCTCTATTGTATTCCACTTTCCATTTCCTCAGCAGGCTCTCAGCAGCACCTGCTTATGTGAGCACCTGCTGTATTATACATGCCTTTGCATTCACACTGAGGGTTTCCTGAATTATTTCATTTTCTCATTATTACTCTTAGTGTTATTAATGTAACAATAGTTCAAGCTTGAATGTTATTATTGATGCTTTGTATGTAGTTAATAATGGAGCCCTCGATTTGCTTGTTTTATTTCAGTGCGAGTTAAAAGGTTTAATCAGTTGAAATCTATGTTGAGCTGATGCAGCTCAGCAGGGTGCGGACTTGAAGTTATCGGTTAAGAAAAGCGCAGAATGTCACGTCGCGCCTCTGACCTCACTTCAAGAGCCTCCTAAATAAAGCCTTCACACTTTTCTTTTTAATGAACATCCACTGGGGCTCATTAACGAAGGTGATTGAAAAGACAGAGGATGTGGACACAATGTCAGATTCCAGCTGTCATTTTCCGTGTGCCGGTTGGAAAAGGTGACTGTCTATTTGATTGCCCTGGGCTATGTTCCCCATTTCAATTTGATCCAGTGTACAGAAGCAGTCCTATGTGTTCTCTTTATCTGAGCAGGTGTAATGCGCTGGGCAGAGTGAAGGGCCGGCATGCTGAGGTGTGACAGTGGATGGACACAAACATCCCTTGTGCATTGCTTGTCTTTCCATATTGCCTCAGGGGAAACCTTTCAACCAAGTTTTCAAAAATACCTCAAGAAGAATGTGTTTACTTGTCCAGGCAACAAAGGCCAAAAGTCACTATGTATCATTGTCACTACAGTCTAACATGATGGCTAGCATGTTCACATGCCCTATGGCTTGTAATGGGCGGGTTGTACAGCTATAGGGGATTTTTTTTTTTATAAATATGCTTATTAGAAACAGATGAATAAAACATCCAGATCATACATGATCATACATTAAACAGGAACACAGTATTATACAAACTATATAATACAGCATAAGCATAAACGTATAACAAAAAGTATATTATGAACAAACATATACTGTATGTACTGTATATTAGGAACAAGCCTGCTGTCAATAGCCTATAAAGAGGGGGGCCTTCAACTCACCCCTAAAAGCCTATCTCACAACAAATGCAATGTTGTCAGACCATAGGTCTTTTTTAATACAGGTGTTTGTGCAGTAATCCTTTTCTATGCTTAAGATAACTTCAACGGATGGAAAGAATAAAGTGAGCACACAATGTGCATAAGAGTAAAGCATGCAGGAAGGACGTAGGATTGGGCTCACCTTGGACTGATGCTAGGAATGCACATAAGTGGGAAACCAGCTGAATTGGTTGATGCTTTCCAAACCGGGATCAGACCTATGACTATGAAGAGCAGAGCAACAGTCCGTCATTTCATGAACACTTCATCAGAGATCACAAACTCATTTTTTTACCATAACCCATAGTGTTCCTGTATCTCTATCCAGGCAAAAGGAGGGAATATGTACTGCCCTTTTGAAAGTAACACACCATTATGGAATTTGTGGGCTGGTATAGCTTAGGTGGTTGAACCCCGTGTGAACAAGTGGTTAAATATGAGATTTGAAAGACGTAGAGTACTAAAGAAAGTTAGCCAGAAGCACCACTGGCTAATCAGCTCAAGCCAAATGGTTTAATCTACCAGGTCAATTATTTATCGCACTAACACTTGTAAGTAAGGCAAGCCCCTGACCTGCATGAGAAGCCACATGAGGTTTCTGTGATGCAGCAGCATCTATAGCAATTGCTCCTAAAACTGTATCCAAAACTACCTCTGCCTCAAGAGTAGTTGTTAGTCTATATGTCACTTTACACAGCTTAAAGAGACTCCGTAACAAAAATTGCATCCGGTTTTTTATCATCCTACAAGTTCCAAATGCTATTCTAATGTGTTCTGGCTAACTGCAGCACTTTCTACTAACACAGTCTCTGTAATAAATCAATGTAGCTTTCCCCTGTCAGACTTGTCGGCCTGTGTCTGGAAGGCTGCCAAGTTCTTCAGTGTTGTGGTTCTGCTATGAACTCCCCTTTATGCACACTGCCTGTGTGTTATTTAGGATTAGAGCAGCTTCTCTCTTCTCTCTCTTATCTTTTACAAGCTGGATAAATCGTCCTCTGAGCTGGCTGGGCTTTCACATACTGAGGAATTACAAACAAGGGCAAAGCTGTTTGCAGGAAGAAAAGAGCAGCCTGAAACTTCAGTGCATGAGAACAGGGGGAAAGAAAGACACAAATGATCTCTTGAGATTCAAAAGGAAGGATGTATACAGCCTGCTTGTGTATGGATGTATTTTCTATGTGTGGACATACTGTACATCAACCTACTTCCTGTTTTGGTGGCCATTTTGTTTGTTTACAAACAAACTTTTAAAAACTGTTTTTAACCACTTTTAATGCGGCGAGGAGCGGCGAAATTGTGACAGAGGGTAATAGGAGAGGTCCCCTAACGCACTGGTATGTTTACTTTTGAGCGATTTTAACAATACAGATTCTCTTTAAATTACTTATTTACTATAGTTTTAATGCAGACTTGTTTAAAAGATTGAGCTGTGCTGTACTGGCCATTTGAAGCCTTGCTCTGTTTTCCGACAGAATGAACATTTAAAAATAGTTAAGAGCTGGATTGAATTTCACAGGTTTAGTTGCAGCAATTAACACAAACACATTTACTTGTGATATCAATGAGCAGCAGTTACTCACCAATGCAATGGTGTCAGTGTGTTGTGTATACCAAGAAATGTGATAAAATCTACATCTGCAAAGATGACAAGTCAGTGTATGAAAGCATTCTTAGAAATTGTGAAAATGTAGACAGAAGTCAGACTGTAACAGATCCCTTTGAAGAGTCCAATCTTTCTTTTACAATGTAAAGAAATGCAAGCAAAACCATGGCCTATTAAAACAGGAGACTTTAGGGACTAACCTCTTGGCTGATGTCTCGTGTCACTTCTCCACCGTAAAAACAGGCACACGGATCCATGAAGCCTCCATCGCTTAGTGACAGACTAATGGTCTACACACCCTCCTTCCCGCATCCCTCACCCCCCCCCCCCCCCCCACACACACACACACACATACCTGATTTGTGACACATTGGCCTCAATTCACTAAGATCATGCTGGAGATAATAAGGCAAGAGAAAACTTACCTCCACATAAGAGAGTTATCTTATCTCTTCAAGTTACCTCCTCTGTAGTTATTTTACCTCCTCTGTAGTTATTTTACCTCCTCTGTAGTTAATTTACCTCCTCTGTAGTTATTTTCACACGCAGTTAATAAACAGCCTGTCTTTAACTCTGGAGTTATTTTAAGGATTGAAGAGTTAACTTAAAGACAGAAGAGTTAACTTTAGGTTTGCCTGAGGTAAAATGTTTCTTGAATACTACATGCCTTATCACCATGGTAACAACTCTAGAAGAGTTATTAAAGACAGGAGATAAGCTTAGTGAATTGAGGCCATTGTCTCCCCTATCCTCCATAAACCCCGAATTCCTTGTGACAAATACCAGCAACTCTATATCCTAGTTGTCCACCAATGACAGCTGCTGCTGTGTAGTGCCACTGTGTGTCCACAATCAATCTCCAAAAGTAATGAACTAAAGGTTCCCATCAATGATACAATCTTGATTGTACAAATCTTACCAAATCTATGTAGTACAGGGGTGCCCACACTTTTTCGGCTCGCCAAGTCCAGGAGATCTACCAACATTTAAAGTGTTGCAGACCCCCCCCCCCCCCCCGTCACGAATAGCCCCCAGGTACAAGTGCCTCCAGTATAGGTAGCTAAGTATAGGTTCCTTCAGCAAAGGTAGCTGGGTACAGGTGCCTTTAGCATAGGTAGGTGGGGATAGGTACCTTTAGCATAGGTAGGTGGGGATAGGTGCCTTTAGCATAGGTAGGTGGGGATAGGTGCCTTTAGCATAGGTAGGTGGGGATGGGTCCCATTAGTATAGGTAGGTGGGGATGGGTCCCTTTAGTATAGGTAGGTGGGGATGGGTCCCTTTAGCATAGTTAGGTGGGGATGGGTCCCTTTAGCATAGTTAGGTGGGGATGGGTCCCTTTAGCATAGGTAGGTGGGGATGGGTCCCTTTAGCATAGGTAAGTAGGTGGGGGTGGGTCCCTTTAGCATAGGTAGGTAGGTGGGGATGGGTCCCTTTAGCATAGGTAGGTAGGTGGGGATGGGTCCCTTTAGCATAGGTAGGTGGGGGATAGGTCCCTTTAGCATAGGTAGGTGGGGATGGGTCCCTTTAGTATAGGTAGGTGGGGGATGGGTCCCTTTAGTATAGGTAAGTAGGATAGGTGCCTCTAGCGTAGGTAGGTAGGGATAGGTTGCATTAGCATAGGTAGGATGGGTGCTCAATCACTTACCTCTCTCCAGCGGCGATGTCTGGTCTCCCCTCTCGGACTCGGAGCGATCCGGTGTAGCGTGAGCAGCCCCGCATGCGCAGTAGGAGCCAGCGTCCTGTGCAGCCACCGTCCAGCGTGTGCGCGTGTGCCCGGCGCCGCCAGCCATGACGTCGCGTCATGGCCTCTTCAGCCGCGCCTCCTCTCTCTTCCCCGCTTCCTATTGGCCGGCGGCTGGCAGCAAAATATGATGGGAAAGCTGCCGGCCGCAAATTGTGATGGGACGCATCCAAGAGGCCGCGATCTACCAAATAGGCGGTCGCGATCTACCGGTAGATCGCGATCGACCTATTGGGCACCCCTGATGTAGTAGAAGGGTAAACAGAGTGAAGGGTCCTGTTTAAAGGACCACTAGAATTAAAAATTGTAACATTTAAAATGCATTTAAGTGCTTACAAATAAGCAGGGCTTCGGAGTTGGAGCAATTTTGGGTACCTGGAGTCGGTGGTTTTATTAAACTGAGGAGTTGGAGTCGGATGATTCTTGAACCAAATCCATAGCCTTTGTAAAAATTAAACTAAGGAGTCTGAGTTGAGGAGTCTGAGCAACTTTGGGTACTTGGAGTCGATTTCATGAACTGAGGAGTCGGATGATTTTTGTACCGACTCCACAGCCTTGCAAATAAGTAGTATGTTTCTTCCAGAGTAAAACAGCTATAAATGATTTTCTCCTATGTGGCTGTCACTTACATCATTACTTACTGTTACTTACATTAGTAGAAATCTGACAGAACTGACAGGTTTTTGACTAATCAATCTCTTCATGGAGGATTTTCAGTATTCAATTTCTTTACAAAAGCACTCCCTGGAGAGGGTCTATAGAAAGATGGAGGCCGCTCCCCTACCTGTTTGCACACTATTCTGGAAGTTGTTTTTTAACCTCCTTAGTGGTAATCCCGAGTCAGGCACTGGACGGAAATCCACAGCTCATAGCAGTAACCACGAGCTGGATAGGGAGGGCAGTTTGAGGCAATAACTTCTGCTTTCAGTTTCTATGTTTTCTGCTAGTAGGAAGAGATCAAAGCATTCCAAGAATTTACAGCGCAAGGAGTTCTGCCAACTGAGGTCTAAATCAGTGCATTTATCTCAAGCAAGAGAACTCTATTGAAGCTGCTAATGGGTTAATGCGGTCTGACACCTCATGCTCACTTCCCCTCTCCATAGAGCAGAGCAAAGCTGCTCCCCAGATAGCTGAATGGACATCTATTCTGGCTGATTCCTTGTATGCTTTGTGCTAATGCTTGTGTCCAGCGCATCACATACATGTTATGTTGCATTGTCTGCTCTGTTTGTGATGCAGATATGCGTTAATCATAAAATAATGGCAGCTCATTCGCTGTTCAGGAAATTGTGCAGGGCTGTGTTGTGCCTCAGCGGTTGTGTGAAAAGGTTCATGAGAAAGCATGGATCGGTTTCCTTCTCTGCAGCCTAACTTGGGGGATGCAGTATTGACGGCCATTTCTAGACTGTCACCGGAAATGATCACTGTCATTTTTGTCGACTGCAATCTAGCATTTGTGTTGCGTTAGCTCAGTACTGGAAGACAATTGGTGAACTGCACAGTGACTAGGCCTATACATAACAGATGGGGAAACATGGTTTTCTGAGCATTTACAGATGGCAAATGTCTAAGCTGTTTCTCAGCTATAAATAACTGTTCAGGCTTGTGACGTTACTACTACCATAGTAGTACATTACTGCCATGTGAAATAAAGTAAATAATTTCATCTTTCAATTCCATAGTAAACTTAAAGAGACTCCGTAACAAAAATTGCATCCTGTTTTTTATCATCCTACAAGTTCCAAAAGGTATTGTAATGTGTTCTGGCTTACTGCAGCACGTTCTATTATCACCATCTCTGTAATAAATCAACTTATCTCTCTCTTGTCAGACTTGTCAGCCTGTGTCTGGAAGGCTGCCAAGTTCTTCAGTGTTGTGGTTCTGTGATGCATCTCCCCCCTCCAGGCCCCTATCTGCACACTGCCTGTGTATTATTTAGATTAGGGCAGCTTCTCCCTTCTGTTATCTTTTACAAGCTGGATAAATCCTCCTCTGAGCTGGCTGGGCTTTCACATACTGAGGAATTACATACAGGCAGAGCTGTCTGCACTCTGCAGGAAGAAACAGCCTGACACTTCAGTGGAAGATAGCTGCAGGGGGAAAGAAACACACAAATGATCTCTTGAGATTCAAAAGGAAGGGTGTATACAGCCTGCTTGTGTATGAATGTGTTTTCTATGTGTGGACATACTGTACATCAATCTACTTCCTGTTTTGGTGGCCATTTTGTTTGGTTATAAACAAACTTTTTAAAACAGTTTTTAACCACTTTTAATGCAGCGAGGAGCGGCGAAATTGTGACAGAGGGGAATAGGAGATGCCCCCTAACGCACTGGTATGTTTACTTTTGTGCGATTTTAAACAATACAGATTCTCTTTAAGAAACAAGGGGATTTAGCTTCTACATTTCAGGAACAAAGGAGGCCGAAACTAAGGTAGTTTCCAAAGAGCACTGACACATTTTTATTGCATTCAATTCCCATTAAAAGTTGCACAAAAAAAAACATAAACATTGACTGGAAACCTGGCAGGAAATACAAACGTTTGCCAACAAAGATATCATCTTATCTGCTTTATTTGAGCAGATATCTGAACCGCCTCCAAAGCAAACTGCCCTGTCACAGTGATATTTGTCAATAAAACCTATTACATCGCCTACACGTCTACACATAGAATGCCCCAACCCAGACTTTGTGATGGATCCTGTCCAAGTTTCCAAATCGTCAGTCCTTTGCAGTATTTATCCACAATGGCATACTGTGCTGCACAGCATATTGAGGGGTGTCTTTATACTGACATCCATGTGAAGGTGCCTGTACATCTCTCGACTTGGCAGCCGAGTGACCATCTTAATCGATAATTATCAAATCTTATGAAAATCTGTGCCACCAAGAGCATGCCCGATTGACAATGTGACCAATTTTGGACTGAAATTGGTCACATGTATCGATCGGACATGCTGCAAGATTTCGGGCCCTCGGGGTTGATTGGGTGCCCCGTGGTAATGGGAGGAGCAACGAACGCGATTAAATCCCTAGCAACCCCCCTAGTGTAAATGTGTCCCCTGTGTGTGCACTTTTACAGTACCTGTCCTGTGTTGCCCACCATGTGGGGCCAAACCGTCTCCGGAATCCCGCTCTTCCAATAGCGGTTTACGAGCCGCAGGTGTAGCACTTGCCATCACACATGCTCCGCGTTCTTATTTGCCGGCAGCATGTAAAGTGATAACTGAAGAGTGGGGGATTCCAAAGACAGATGGGCACTGCGTGGTGGGTGACGCTGGACTGGTAATGTATAAATGCATACACTGGGGGTACATTTATACACTGGGGGGCAGCGACGAACCTGGTCGATTACTGAGAGATTTCATGCTGAAATTGATCGGGAATTGGCCTGCAGTTTATGAACAGCCGACAGATCTCTCTAATAATCGGATTCGATTAGAGAGCGATTTGTCTCTTGGTCGAATCTTCCCATCATCGCTAGATGTATGGCCACCTTAAAGAAAGCCTGAGGTGGGCACATAAAATAAAAAAAAAAACCTATGCTATCTGATCCGGGGGCTGGGCAGATCAGGTAGCTGCCCTCTCCACCGATCCATTGGCCCACATGCATTCACTTTCATGACCTTTGGGGTCAAGACGCTGTTGTAACGATCGGTGTAACACAGAGAGTGTCTGATTACTGGTGATCTGCAGTATCACCGAGAATGCAGATATATACCCGATTATTGATGATCTGCAGTATCACCGATAATCAGATATATCTCTAACCTCTGGACACCTGAGTGATAAGTGTTTGGTGCAACAGTAATACTTTGAAGAAAGCACCCGTAAGCGAACACGGTAAATCCAGCGCTGGAGACTTGGGCGCAGCAGCGCAGGAGACTTGGGCGCAGCCGGCGCCACCATAGGCCGTAATAGGAACTACGGCTATCGCAGGCACAGGGAGTAACTTCAGCGCCGTCAGAAGACGGACCTGAAGTTGCTTTTAAAACAATAATTCGGTTTCCAGCGATTGCTGGAAGCCGAATTATTTCATTCCCCCACTATTCATGTCGGCCTGGAGGGGGAATAGTAATTAACACGGCCCGGACTTGTGCGGCAGCAGGATCAGCCATATACTGGCTGTGTCCTGCGCCCAAGTCTCCGGCGCCGTTCTCTCTCGTACGCCCCGTAAGAAGGGTGCTAAGCAGTGATGGATACTGCTAGAGATCAGGTTCCTTCCACAGGTCTGATGCTCCCCAAGGGGCGGAGCTAGGCTGACAGTGGGAAGGACAGAACGTGAGTGAGGAAGTGTCACTGACAGATCTGTGCACTATCTCTTAACAGGAGAGAGAGTTCTCGAGGTCGGGCAGGCCAGGTCGTCAACACACGGACAGATAAAGTACAGAGACAGTATACAGATGCAGAATCCTAAGACCAGCAGAGTTTGGCAACAGAGTATCAAAATGACAAAGGTACAGAATCAGAGATCAGAAGAATGGTCAGGAAAGCAGAAGGTCATAACAGATAATCAACAATGCCTAGGCTTGAGTGTGAGCTCCTAGATTCTCAACACTCCTGGAACTAGACTAGATAATAATAATAATACAGATGGTACAGAATTCCTAGACTAAGGTGTTAGTTCCTTGATCATCAACACCTTGGAAACTGGTCTAGATAATAACACAGATAACAGAATTCCTAGACTAAGGTGTGAGCTCCTTGATCATCAACACCTAAGAAACTGGTCTAATAAACACAGATACCGACAAGGTCTAAATGCTTCCACGTAGTGATCGCAACGCCAGACACCAGAGAAATGACCAGCACCCAGTATATATACACCAGCGCTCTCCAGCGCCTCCCCTAAGTGCTGGACCAATGAAAGCTGCTAAAATTGTCAGCTGACCGGCTTGGTCAGCTGACCCCCTTCTGACTGTCATAAAGGCCCTGCCTCTCTGCGCGCGCGTCCTCCTGAACCAGTGTGGACTATCAGTCCCAGCCACACCAGACATGTGTTGTAATGTTTCTGCTGTGTTGGATGCGGAATCCGCCGCACCGCTGTCCGTGCGTGCGGCGTTTTCTCCGCATTCAGCATTACTGATAGGAGTAGGCCTATGCGTGCAACCTGCCGTGTCGGACGCGGAATCCGCCGCCCTGTTGTCTGGGCATGCGGCGGTTTCACCGCGCTCCGACTGCGCGCCAGCTGCCATGTTGAACGCGGAATCAGCCGCCTTACTCTGAGTACTAGCGGCTTTTCCGCGTTTCCTCACAGCTGGAAGGAGAGGGAGAGATTCTCTCTCAGCGTGCAGGGAGGCGGGGGAGCAGCAGGGGGCGCGGCCAGGGAGAGACAGCTGCCCAATGGCAGCTTTAGAAAGCCTGCAAGAATGCCCCCAGTGGGCATTTGGAGCAGGGAAACCCTCTCCTCCTTTCCCCTCCAGATTAGTGACAATTATTGTCAATTTTGGGGGTCATAGCATGGCAGTGAGGGGGCAGAGAGCCGCCTTGGGGTGGAGGGG
Source organism: Hyperolius riggenbachi (assembly GCF_040937935.1). NCBI lineage: Eukaryota > Metazoa > Chordata > Amphibia > Anura > Hyperoliidae > Hyperolius > Hyperolius riggenbachi. Next base: position 84,074,417 of record NC_090656.1, read on the forward strand.
GGCACAGAGGCTTGTCATGAGTCACGGAACATGCCTCTGTGTCCCATCTGCCGCACAGCCACAGATTTTTTTTTTTAAGGGTGTGTAGCAGCACAAGAAAATTCTGTGGTTGTACTGCTGTTAAAATGAGAAATGCTCCCACTTGGCCTAGCCTGCCTTCCATTCACCTTTATCGCCTAAGTTTTTTTGTTTTTTTTTCCCTAGGAATTTTTTGTTATCTTCTATTTAAAATAAATAATAATAATTTGAACACTCTGCAATAGAAAAAGTACCAAAAAGTGGTTCTGAGTATTTTCTTGCTTGCTGGTGGTTTAACTTCCTGAGCGGTATGGCAAGGAATTTTTGCTGAAAGCGGTATTCCAGGGGACACCTGCTCCTATTTCATGTTGAAATTTATCGGGAATCAGCCTGCGGAGTTTGGGCAGCCGACCGATTTCTCGAATCAGATTTGATTCGATAAAGATGTCTCTTGGTCGAATCTGCCCATCATCTCTATTGTATTAGTGCAGGTTGAGCAGCTGCAGCTTGGAAGTATAAATGAAAAGAGATTTTGGGGAGTAATTTTGGAATTTAGTTTAGATTTTGTGTTTCAAGCTTTTATTGGACTCCATGTACACAAGACCCCTGCTTGACACAGGAAAAAGGATTATGAAAATTAATTGGATCACTTTTTGTGTAGAAATTCAGCAGAAACTGAACACCTAGGAGGTTAAAGTGTAATAGATACTTAGGGCCCTTTTCCACCAGCGCGTTTGCGCTGGCTGAATCGCAAAAACGCAAACCGCTAGCGATTTTACAATCGCTACGGTTTGCTTTTTAACATAGGAATTGCGGTAGGTCATTTCCACTACCGCGATTTGTTTTTGCCGGGAACGCGAACGCGCGGCGGAGTGATATTTGCCGCGATTTTGCTATGCAGTGCATAGCATAGCAAAATCGCGGCCGCGAACGTCGGGGAATCGCCGGTAATTGCGATTCAGCAATCGTTAGCATTCAGCGTGAACGCTAGCGATTGCTAGTGGAAAAGGGCCCTTAGAGGGGGAAACTTCTGGATCCCATTGAGGCTTCCCTCGCGATACCTCGGTCCCCTGTTGCTGAGCACGGCCCCCTGGAAGATTAGCGATACTGTTATTGTCGCTAATCACATTGGGGTTGTGCAGCCCCTCTTTCTGGTTCAGGTGCACGCAATAGCCAACTGAGCCCGCAACCGCAGTAGCAAGCAGTAGCAAGAAGCTGTGGGCTCTGTGCTACTGTGCATGCACGGGGCGGCTTGCACGGCCATTCCGTGTATATAAACCAGGAAGCGGAGTTGCGCAGCCCCGATATGAAGGGGGGCCACACTCCTCAACGGGGAGCTTGCTAGAGCCAAGGGAAGCCTCATTAGGGTCCTGAGGCTTCCCTCTCTAAATCGTAAGTGCACATTTTGAGCCCGAGCTTCGGGACGGGGTCGCTTTAAAGGGCATTTTATTAATTAGGTGTAAAAATATCACCTAGAAGAAAACTGAGGAAAAGTAAAATGAATAAAGACCCAGTGTCTGCTTGATAAGCCTCTTATTTTATGGACAACTTTCAATAGCTAGTAAGTTCCAGGATATGTCTGCAGGCTGCGTAGCACCCCTTAAAGAAAATTCTGTATCGGCCAGCCTAAGTGCCAGAGCTTAAGTGCCAGTGGTACATAAACATTAAAGTGGAACCTCTGCCAGGTAAAGAAAACAGCCACAGTAATAATGGTAGGTGTACACACAAAAGGGGCCAGTTATTAAGAATGAAATCCTTTGTGATCAGTGCTGGATTGTTGCATTGCATTTATCCCAAAGTGGGAAATCAAAGTTCCACTCGCTAGTATGGAGTAATGGATAATTTTACATGACCATGACTTTGTCAGGTGACTTTCTCACAGGAAAAGCTGCTGTGTGTAGCTCATTGACTTTCATTGCGGCTCCTACTATTTTGTAGTGACGGTTTGCTTCAAGCTAGAGAACAAGTGTTGAAGCAAACACCACTGTTCTTCATTGTAACATTTGACACTTTCAGTGGAGAATGCTATTTGACGATCAGGCAGCCAGCTATAAATATAGAGATCAACTAAGTATTATTAAATCCTGCTGCTTCAGTGGAAATAGACAATCCCTTGGTAAGTGGTGCTCCTTTTATAAAACAACCAGTCAGCCTTAACTCTTCTGGACGGCTTTAATTTGGTTTAGCCAATAAGTTGCATAAAGTTTCTACAGGTTCCACAGCTCCTAATAACTCAACATTTTCTTTGTCCTATTCCTTCCTCCCGGATTACTAAACTGTCAATTGTACACCATAAAAGTCATAATCCTCATTTAATTGCCACTTTTATAAAACTAGAAATCCTTTATTTTCAATAATTAGTAGCACTTCAAGCCTGTTCCATTCTCTGTATAAACTGGTCCCTTTATACTCATTGCAGCCTGCTTTACCAGCCAGCAGTAATGTTTCCCTTCAGACGATGGCAGAAGTATTATGCAGTCTGACTGTAGAAAGTGTAATCTTATTTAGTCCTATCAGTGATCTTGTTACTATTTCTGTCTCTTGGGTACTCATTAGTGCAGTAGGTGCCCATGAGCTCTCAGATGCCTTGAGTCCCATGTTAGACTTCTGTTTATACTTTACAGACAAAGCACAGAGGGTGAGATTGTTAGAGGATTGCAGAGGCATGAGAATTGGTGGGAAGATCAGAGATTTGATCAGAGATAAAGGTGGGGGGTCAGATCATCAACATCCGCTAGTAAGTGAAATATCAACTCCCAATGGTCTGAGTCTCCTGCTATCAGAATACATTAAGCCTACTTGATTTTGGGGAACTAGCAAAATTGCTAGGGAAGTAATTACTGCAGAGTAGGTAAAACCTACAGGTATTCCACATTTTACTTATTATCGGCCGCCACCTGTAAGGTTGTACCTTTGAGCCATCACATGTACAGTTATCCAACATTCCATTACACAGCTGTTACTGGCATCAGTGGCTGGAATGTGCTCTTTAGAGAGACTGGCTAATTTTTTCATTATTCTTTTAGTTTCTTTCAGTTTCTGTGCCAGATTGTAATCTTGGAGTACGTATTGCAGCGCCACTACAAAGTTGGGCACTATGGAGTGCTTCTTGTAAAAATATGCCTAATCCTACCCCCCCCCCCTACCCCCACGCCTAATGAATGACCACCCTCCCCCCTAAAAGTAGTACTCCCCAGGGTCAGACTGGGGCACTGAGGGCCCACCAGAGAAATGTCAGCTTGGGGCCCACAGCGATGATTTGGAGTTTGTATACTTATGTAGTCTGTAAAGTACTGCAGAAGATGTTCCATAAATATACAATAATATGGTAGGCCATTAGACTGCTAAGGATTAAATTGTGAGCTCCTCAAATGACAGTGACATAACAATGCAAGGCTGGCATGTCATGTGACCCAAAGCAGGTCGCATAATGGCGTATCTATTAAACGGCCGATGACATATTTGGGGGCAGAGTAAAGCCGATATACCGGGTATCCTGCTCCTGCACAAGTCCCGGCGGCGTTAATTATTATTCCCCCTTCAGGTCCACGTGGATAGTGAGGGAAAGATGTACTTTGGCTTCCAGCTATTGCTGGCGGCCGAATTACACTTTTTCTGTAGTCATTTGTGCTCTGTCTTCTGATGGTGCCCAAATTGCTCACGAAGTGCCGCTATAGCCGTAATTCCTATTACGGCCTATGGTGGGGCAAATTTCACTTGATACACGTTATACAACTGAAGTGGAAAGTTGCACTATAATATTTTAACTTAACCACTTCACCACTGAGGGGTTTTACCCCCTGAGCACCAGAGCAATTTTCACCTTTCAGCGCTCCTTCCATTCATTCGTCTATAACTTTATTATTACTTATCGCAATGAAATGAACTATATCTTGTTTTTTTCGCCACTAATTAGGCTTTCTTTAGGTGGGACATTATGCCAAGAATTATTTTTTTCTAAATGTGTTTTAATGGGAAAATAGGAAAAATGTGGGGAAAAAAATAATTATTTTTCAGTTTTCGGCCATTATAGTTTTTAAATAATGCATGCTACTGTAATTAAAACCCATGAAACGTATTTGCCCTTTTGTCCCGGTTATAAAACCATTTAAATTATGTCCCTATCACAATGTTTGGCACCAATATTTTATTTGGAAATAAAGGTGCATTTTTTCCAGTTTTGCGTCCATCCCTAATTACAAGCCCATAGTTTATAAAGTAACAGTGTTATACCCTCTTGACATAAATATTTAAAAAGTTCAGTCCCTAAGGTAACTATTTATGTATTTTTTTTAATTGTAAATTTTTTAATTTTTTTTTAATTACAAAAAAAAAAAAAAAATGGGGAGTGTGGGAGGTAATGAGTTAATTTTATGTGTAAAAGTCATTTATTTGTATGTGAAAAATGTGTAGGGTGTAGTTTACTATTTGGCCACAAGATGGCCACAGTAACTTTTTGTTTTAATGCGACCTCCAAGCTTCCTTCCGGAAGCTTGGAGGAAGAATAAGGAGGCTGGACACGTGAGTTTTTTCTCACAATGATCGCGCTGCCCATAGGAGAGCAGCTGATCATTGCGGGGCTTAGATCAACGAACGGGAATGGATTTTCCCGTTCATTGATCTCTGGGCGAGCGGGCGGCGGCGGTTTTACTAGCGGCGGGCGGCGTGTTTACGAGCGGGAGCGCGGGCAGCGTCGGGAACGCGGAAAGTATGTGTTTCTCCGTCCCTGGTTTTTAAAGGATGGAAAAAGGGGCGGAGAAATACGTACGCGCGGGGGTAAAGTGGTTAATAGTCCCAGCTTAAAAAGAAGGTCCGAGGAGCATAAAAAGCAAAAATCTACTTACCTGGGACCTCCTCAAGCACCTGGCAGCCGTCCTGTGTCCTCGCCACAGCTCCGGTAGCTCCTGGTCCCCTCCCATGCAGATGCTGACCTCACCAGGTCGGCATCTACTTGCACTCCAGCGTGCGGCTTATGGAGTCACACTGACGTCATCCGGACTGTACTGTGCAGGAGCAGAACAGTCCGGATGACGTCCACGCGACTACGTGAGCTGCACGCTGGAGCGCAAGTAGGCCTTTTGTACTGGAGGGAATCCCGGGCCACCGCGAGTGTGCGGAGCTGTGGTGAGGGCACAGGACGGCTGTAAAGGGCTGGAAGTAAGTAGATTTTTGCTTTTTTTTATGCCGATTTCGGCAAAACGCTGAAACGCTAGCGCTTTTTAAAGCGCTGGTGCAATAATTCCCTATGGGCCCGTTCTCACTTGGGCGATTTGCGTTAATCGCCGGTGATTAACGCAAATCACCAAACGCAAATGTGTAGCCTGCGCCATTTTCAGGCGATTTCCCGGCGATCGCAGTTAAATGCTATAGAAGCGCTAAACGCGATCGCTAAAATATCGCAAAGTGTGAATGGTGATTTTTTTTTTTGCGTTCAACGCAAAAAATCGCCATAGCAAAGCGCTACCGTTTTGCGTTTAGCAAGTGTGAATGGGTCTTTAGTTGCGCCTGACTTCTCTTATACCACATTTCTTTTTCAGCCTGCTTTCTGCAACTCAATTTTAATCACCCCAATGACCCCATTCCCAACCTCCTGCTGGCTGCTTGCCAGTTGCTAAATTAACCAGCATGCAGAAACAGTCACTCTCCTCCAGCAGGCAGTCACACTGTCTGTGTGCTTCCTTCTGTCTTCTTGACTGAATTGATCCATTTCCACCCTCCAATCTCTGGGCCTGGCTGTAGCATCCAGGCTGGCGCATACTTGCTCTCTCTCCACTCTTTTCAATGATCACCACCCTTGTAGCACGGGTTCAGCTCTTCTTATAGATGGTAGACGCTCACACTGCGACTGATGTCATCACACGGTGACATAAGTGCATGGCGCACTCAGTAGGGATGCAATGGCTGCAGACAGTTTGCCCATCAAACCCAGCATGGCACCATGGGTGGGCGGAGTTACATAGAGCTGCACCTGTTGCTGCAACATCACTGCAGGCGTGCCAGTCAGGCGCTGGGCACAAACACTGGCAGGAAGAGGCGTAACAATAGACTAGAGTCTTGGAAGTTGGATGTCATATGGAATTTAAATTCTGTGCCTACAGAAGGGCTCAGCAGAGGTGCCCACAGAAGGGCCTACCGGAGGTTTCCACATACCCCTGGTGGTCCAGTCTGGCCCTGGTACTCCCTAATTGTAAATAAAAGCACAAAATATTGCCCATACCACAAAATCAGAGCTTTAAACTCACACATTTTTTTTTCCTGGCATAGTATGGCTGACCCTGCTGCTTTAAAATCGTGTAAGTAGATACATACTTGATCTATTTGCCTAACAGATGTATTGTACTGTCCACCTTTTGTTTGCAGTGAATTTTATTCAGTAAATGAAGAGATTTCTGTTCCTGGCAGTCTCCATTTGTTTTTCCCACAAGCTGAAGCCAAATCCTGATGTAATTTCCTACCTTAAGTTGTTTTCTTTTCTACTCCAGTCTGCTTTGTCATCTCTGGCTTGCTTGTAAACACGTGTGAGCATCAGGTTTCACCCTCTTTCTGTCACACTGAACTGCTTTCTCAGCCAATCAGTGAGGATCAGGAATGTGGGAGGGAAGATGACAAGCTTCCCTCTCACTGTCTTCAGCGAGAGAATAGAGCGGTTGTAACTGAGATAAGATAATAACAGCACAGACATTTCTGAACAGATTAAAGAGCTTGAAATGCAGGGCAAGGTCCTGGTAGCATTCTAAACACAGTTTAGGGTTTAAATGAAATTTGATTTTGTGGCTGACAATCCCTCTTTAAAACATAACACTTTAATAATACAAAATCCATTGAAAAAGACATCATGTGCAGTCATGTTACAAAAAAAAAAAAAAAAAACTGTAGTACAAGCGTGTTATTTCTAGTGTTTACCTATCCTCAAAGAAACAAAAAATCTCAAGGTGCCTTCAAATCACAGTTAAGGCTTTATTAATGATCCAATAAAAACCATAGAAAATCACCCCTATCCCTCCCCTAAAAATGTGACACGAATGGCTGTGATCATCAGCTGATGTAGCACTCATCCACGCAACCACAACTACATGCAGTCTGGTGACCACCACATAAAGTTTGGACAGTAAAAATCACTAGCAGTTCCTGGACTCAACAGTCCTTTAAGGGTAAATGCTCAACTTTGCAAGGTCCATTACTGAATGGGGGTCATATTATGCACTGTGGGAGTAGCTAGGCATGGGAGGCTTCACAGTCCCACTATACAAATTTAAAAATGCCAGTTACATAGGCCGGCTGCCCGGAAATAGATCAAGCCTCTATTGAAACTACCACAAGTCCTCACTGAGCCCTATACCACAACTGTTTTTCCACCAGATAGTTGTATAGCGCTTTCGTCTTACCACCTCTTGGCTTGCATCCGATGTATCCTTTGGTTCAAGGGCTCAGGTCAAGGTGATGTCATCTGCAGAGGCTTTATTGCTCTAGACTGCCATGACGCTGCGTGTTAGATAATCAGCGTGTTGGCTGTCAGCGTGTATAGCTGTTGCGATGCTGGGCTCCTCTGCTGATGTCACTGGCCTTAGGCACGTGACATGTTTCGCTACTCCCTCGGAGCTTTTTCAAATGAAAACAAGGTCTGGTGCATGGATTTCCTGCTTTGTAGTGTCCACAACATTAGGACTATGGACAGGTGAAGTAAATATTGATTATCTCATTACCGTGGCTTATGTCAAAGGGGTGAGATATATTAAACAAAAAGTGAACAGGCAGTTCTTGCTGGTAGTGTGTTCATAAGCTGGAAAATTGAGCAAGAGGTATAGATCCGATCAGCTTTGCCAAGGGTCAAATTGTGATGGCCAGACAGGGTCACAGCATCCCCAAATTGGCAGGTTCTGTGGGCTTTCTGCAAGGGATAGTAACAGACAAAACTGGTTCAAGGAAGGACTGCACCCCCCATCCCCCCACCCCCCGACCACCACGTATCAGGATATGTGAAGGAATTTGGCTCTGGTCAGCTAGGAATTTATGAAGGCCTATGGTTTTTAGCCCCTGTACTCTCCTTAGCAATATCCTTTTGAAGTAGATCTAAAGGATATGGGGTGGTTCTGCTTTAGGGTTTTTTGGTTTCCCTCTAGGGAACAATAAACATACAACCATTTTCCCCAGAGCGGAGGCTTGGGCTGAAATGAACACTGTTTTTTTAAGCAAAGCTACAAAGTTAGTGACACTCCTAATCATGCTTTATGTATTCGATTTTCGTGCTATTGCAACGGTAGCGTATGCAAATTTGTGACAATAATAATCGCTCGGTTTGTGACAACCGAGATCGCATGTGTTTATGGAGCTTTGCAGTGTTCCCCTCCCCTCTTTGTCTGGTAATGCAGCTTTGCAAACCATACATGAAGAAGCTGCCAAAATAAAATCTATCAGAATCAGAATCTTTATTTCGCCAAGCATGACAGGATCATGCCTGGAATTGGGTTTGGCACATACAGAGCTCAGCAATTCCAAAGACAAAAGAAGAAAAATAACCGACAATAGTGCAATATACAGGAGATATACACGGTAAAGCATTGACAAGATAATACAGGAGCATGTAGCAAGAAGTAAGTTCAGATCGCAATATCAGACTAAGAGAACAGTGCAGATGAGTGCAGCTACAGTTCCAGGCAGACAGAAGGTCTGTGACAGGGCCAGACTGTGAACCTAACAAGGGGGTGGAGGAGGCGGAACATGAGATGAGTTCAGGAGGTTGACGGCGGAGGGAAAAAAAACAGTTCCGGTGCCTCGTAGTCCTGGTGGGGATGACCCGGAATCTCCGCCCTGAACGTAGGCGACTGAAGTAGCCCTGGCCGGGATGGGAGTCGTCGTTGGCTATCTTCAGCGCTCTAGTGCACAGTCTTGTGTTGTAAAGTAGTTCAAGTGACGGGAGGGGTTTCCCGATGATTCTCTCTGCAGATCTAATGACCCTCTGGAGTTTGCGCCTGTCACTGGCAGAGGAACCAGCGTACCAGACCAGGATGGAAGAGCAGAGTATAGACTCTGTGGTGGCAGAGTAGAATCTTGTGAGAACCTGGTGGGGCATGCCAAACTTTTTCAGCTGGCGGAGGAAGAAGAGTCTTTTCTGGGCCTTCGCCAGGGTGGAGCTGGTGTTAGCCCTCCATCTCAGGTCCTTTGAGATGGTGGTGCCCAGGAGGCGAACACTGGTTACTCTTGCCACTTCAGTGCCATCAATCTGGATTGGTAGTAGTAAGGGGGCATGCTTCCTAAAATCGATAATCATCTCCACGGTTTTTGCTGTGTTCAGGACCAGCCTATTCTCCCTGCACCAGTGGCAGATTCTGTCTACCTGCTGACGATAGGCCCTCTCGTCATTATTGGTGACAAGGCCAACGATAGTGGTGTCGTCTGCAAATTTGATAACCTTGACCGAGTCTGCTGTGGATCTGCAATTGTTCGTGTAGAGGGAGAACAGCATCGGAAATAGGACGCAGCCTTGTGGAGCCCCCATATTAGTGGTCCGAGGTTGAGAGGAGATATCACCCAGTTTGACAGATTGTGATCTGTTGGATAGGAAGTCTGTGATCCAAAGGCATAGGGTGGAATGGACCCCGAGTGCTGCTAGACCCTCATGAAGTGTGCGTGGGCAGATGGTATTGAAGGCCGAACTGAAGTCCAGGAGGAGTATTCTGGCATACGAGTCTGGCCTATCCAGGTGGTCACTGATGAGCTCCAGGCAGATATTGATGGCATCATCAGTGGACCTGTTTGCCCTGTACGCAAACTGGAAAGGGTCAAGAAGGGCCGTGGTGGAGGACTTCAGGAAGGACAGGACAACCCTTTCGAGGGTCTTCATGATAACCGATGTTAGTGCCACAGGCCTGAAGTTGTTGAGGTCGGTGACTCCCTGTTTTTTGGGGACAGGAATGATGGTGGACCCCTTTAGGCACGCAGGGACTTTGCCCATCTGGAGTGACTTGTTGTAAACGGCAGTGAGGATGGGGGCAAGTTGCTCTGAACAGGCCTTCAGGCAGGCAGGGGACACACCGTCAGGGCCCGAGGCTTTCCTGGGGTTCAGTGCTGACAAGTGGCGTCTGACAACGGATTCGCACACCTCCAGGGGGCGTGAATTTGGGCTCGAGGTGTGGACTGCTGGGGCCAGTGGGGTGACAGACGGTGACAGCTGCCTCGCAGGTGAATCCTGGCACTCGAACCTGCAGTAGAAGTTACTGAGTTCCTCGGCAAGGTCGATGCTAGGGGTGGCATGTTGTGGGAGAGGCTTGTAATTGGTGACAGCTTTAAGGCCTTTCCATACAGCACGTGTGTCATTTGAGCAGAGGTTTTGTTCCATACTTTCAGCGAACCCTCGTTTGGCTGCCCTCCGTTCGCGGTTAAGGTCGTTTCTCGCCCTTCTGTATTCCACAAGATTGCCTGACTTGTGTGCAGCTTCCTTGCTCTTCCGTAGTTGCCGCAGCTTATTGGAGAACCATGGCTTATTGTTCGGGAAGACCTTGTAAGATTTTGTTGGTACACAGGAGTCCTCACAAAAACTTATGTACGAGGTAACGTTCTCTACCCACTCATCCAGGTTTGGTGCTTCTAGAGCTTTCCAGTCAGTACAGTCAAAGCAGGCTTGAAGACGGAGCTTGGCCTCACTTGACTAGACTTTGGAGAACTTGAGGACCGGTTTCTGTGACTCCAGGCGCCTCTTGTAGGTGGGGATGAGGTGGATGAGGCAGTGATCGGAGGAGCCCAGCGCTGCCTGTGGGACAGCTTTGTATGCGTCCTTCAGGACCGTGTAGCAGTGGTCAAGTGTGGCTGAGTCTCTGGTAGGGCAGGCAACATGTTGGTGGTAGCGTGGTAGCTCATGGCGGAGGTTGGCTCTGTTGAAGTCGCCCATAACTATAAACAAAGAGTCTGGGAGAGACACCTTCCAGTGAGAGATGGAGTCACTCAGGTCAAGCAAGGCAGATTTGACATCGGCATCTGGTGGAATGTACACTCCGACAAGGACGTATGAGGAGAACTCCCTTGGTGAGTATACTGGCCTACAGTTGACAAGAAGGAGCTCAAGGTCTGGGGAGCATTTCCTGGTTAGAACTGTAATGTCGGGGCACCATGCTGAGCTGATGAGGAAACAGATGCCGCCACCTCTTTTTCCCAGACAGGGCAGTGTCCCGGTCAGCTCGGATGAGGCTGAAGCCTGGGAGTTGAAGGTGCTCATCGGGGATGTCCTTGTGGAGCCAAGTCTCTGTGAAGCAAAGGACTGGAGTGTTTGCATTGAGATCCCTCCTGTCGCAGAGGAGGAGCAACTCGTCCATCTTGTTTGGGAGGGAGCGAACGTTTGCTAGAAGGATTGAGGGAATGGCTGACCTTAAACCTTTCCTCTTTAGCCTCACGAGTGCACCAGAGCGACAGCCCCTATGCCGCTGTCCTGCGTGGAACCCTGGGGAAGAAGCCGAGATTAATTGGGCATGGCTCCAGACGAGGTCGTGTAGACGTGTGCCCTCGGGGGATGGAAAACCATATGCTTCCCACTGAAGGAGCTGAGATCTGTGTGGGTGATGCGACTGGATGATGCAGCGAAGGGAGCAGGTCCATGGCCACTGACATTGAGTCGATGAGCGGGGGTAATGGCAGAGCGCCATTGGCTGCTGGTAGGTGGCATGGCCGGGAGTAAGACGAAACAACACTGACAATGAGCTCTAGTGCAGGGATCTGAACAGCAAAGAGCAACACAGACCAAGTCCATATAACCCAGAGCAGGTAGACGGGGCAACTGTCAGGCATAGACTCACCCCCTCGGCGGCTGGCAGGATGGACGTCGCTCTCGGCTCTGACGTCACCGGATCCCCGAACTTCCGGTCCGCGTCAGCTGGCAGCGCCGGCGGCCGTTCCAGCCGCATGTCGTCATTGCAGGGCAGGGCAACGCGCTCACGCACGGAGCGTCAGGCCCTTTATGCCCTGAGGAGGAGGCTGCCTTGATCCGCCCTGCTGAGGCACTCCCCACCCCTTGCTGACCTCATCCGGGGGGTGGGGGTTCCTGGACTGACAGTCTGCATTTAAGCAGCAGACTGCCAGTACTCCTTGTCCGCTGTAGCGATCACACTCTGTGCTAGCTCTCGGATCCACAGTATACTTATATATTGGTTACGCCAATATATAAGTACTGGAAGAAACATACCATTGTATTTACCTGTGCCTTTGATCTTTTGCCTGTCTTTGACTCTGAGTTTCTCTAATCCTTTTTGTACCGTTGCCTATCTGATTACCCGTTGCCAACCTTGCTGTGCCCTCGTTCACTCTCTTGCCTACCGTCTCTGTACCTCGTATCTCTGATCTCTGTTGCCGAACCCCGGCTAGCCTTTAGACTCCGCATCTGCCTCCTGATTCTGTACCTCGTATTTCTGATAACCTGTTGCCGATCCCTGCCTGTCGACCATCCCCGCCAGCGGGCCCTTGCCGCTGGACGGCAGTCTGAGCTCTGTGGGCCCTCGCCACAGAGCAATACGTTATTTACTGTTTGCACCAATCATTAAAAGACCATTTTGGGTGGACAGAGGTTAGTTATATATCGGATTATCGGTGAGACTGCAGATCACTTATAATCAGGTATATCTGTATTTCTGGTGATACTGCAGATCTCCAGAAATCAGACACTCTCTGTCCTCACTAGTAGTTACGGAACGTGACAGCAACACAGTGCGAAGGCCCCAGTGCCAGTAATAAGATCAGCGCAGACCGAATGTCTCAGAGCAGGAATAGATCAACACAGGTCGAGCAGGTAAGCAAAGCAACGCAGGTAAGCAAAGCAACACAGGTAAACAAAGCAACACAGTTCAACTGCCTCAGTGCAGGTAAAGATCAATGTAGTCCAAATGCCCAGAGCCGGTAAACAGAGCAGCACAGTCCAAAAATCCCCAGTGCAGTGATAACATCAACACAGTCCATATGCCCAGTACAGGTGGCAGATTAATGCAGACCTAGCAGTATATAAAAGTGCATTTAACAGTGTTCAGCATGTTCAAGGTTTAGATTTGTATGCAGCCTGGAGTACAGTTCTAAATATGCATATGCACTGTATATTCTGACATCACTTCCTGATTTTGTCACTGGCAGGCTACAGCCTCCTTTAGCTACTTTGATGACCTTTTGAATTGCTGGGACCTTTCTGTACAAGTTCATTGTACTACTATTTGTACAAGACAGAAACAACATAATGCCTTTGTTGCATACGTTACCACAGTAAAGGTTTCAGAACAATCCCAAGTGTAACTGTATTAATGCTTGCTAATATCAGCAAGGCCAGTGCAGCAATAGCTGCACAAACAGCCTCTTCAGTCTCAAGGTCAGAACAATTCCACATCATCTCTTGAGACTGAAACAATTTCATGCTGAAGAAAAGGGAGTTTGCCACAGCAGCTCACTGATGGCTGATTGCTAAATAGCTTCTTGAACTTCATTTACATTAATTAGCATTTTACAAAGAAAATGAAAAAGGTATTTCTATATTAGGTACACAGAAGATATAGTAGCAGTGTGCTTATTTGGTTAGGAAATGTGGAGCCGAAATCCAAAACAGTTAGATTTTGTAAACATATAGGTAATTTAATTTCATGTACAGTATGTGCACAGAATGCCCTTGAATGGAGATCAATGTAGGGTTTGCTCTTGTACCGAGCTCAATGCAGGCTTTTTTTCTCCTGGTACTGAACACAATGCAGGTTTTGCCCTTGAACGGAGCTCAATGCAGGTTTTGCCCTTGAACGGAGCTCAATGCAGGTTTTGCCCTTGAACGGAGCTCAATGCAGGTTTTGCCCTTGAACGGAGCTCAATGCAGGTTTTGCCCTTGAACGGAGCTCAATGCAGGTTTTGCCCTTGAACGGAGCTCAATGCAGGTTTTGCCCTTGAACGGAGCTTAATGCAGGTTTTGCCCTTGAACGGAGCTCAATGCAGGTTTTGCCCTTGAACGGAGCTCAATGCAGGTTTTGCCCTTGAAGCCCATGGCAGTAACACTCTATATACTCATATACCAAGATGGCGCCGCACTCGGACGCCTCAGCCACAGGGCTCCGGCCTTTTTTGCTTTTTTAGGAGGAAATCTCTCCTCCACTCACCTCTGAGCTTCACCTCTTGCTGAGGTAGGAGGCGGAGGACATGGGTACTGCCGGTCCGGCTCTGCACCGGCTACGGATCGGCATATGACTGCGAGAGGATCAGCTGCTTGGGAGGCCCACGTGCAGGGCACAGGCATGGAGGCATGACGCCGGCGGCATGCAGCTGATCGGGCGGACAGCTGATCGGGGCCCACGTGCCCTGATTGGTACTCCACCGCCGCTGCCCGGACTACTGAGGGGGAACTGTGTAGCCTGCCGCTGCTGGAGCCTCACACCACACTGGAGCCACACTAGCAGCTCTCCTCCGCTGCTGCCAGCTGATCGAGGCCCACACGTGCCCGGTTTGGTACTTCATCGCCGCTGCCCGGACTGCTGAGGGGGAAGGGAACTGTGTAGCCTGCTGCTGCTGGAGCCTTACACCACACTGGAACCACACTAGCAGTTCTCCTCCGCTGCTGCCAGCTGATCGGACGGACAGCTGATTGGGGCCTACGTGCTTTGATTGGTACCCCATCGCCGCTGCCCGGACTGTTGAGGGGGAACTGTGTAGCCTGCCGGTGCTGGAGCCTCACACCACACTGGAGCCACACTAAAAGCTCCCCTCTGCTGCTGCCGGGTCCGCTGCTGCGTCTGCCTTTTTACGCGGACATAGTAGGCCACTGATCCCCGATTGCTGCCCCGAGCCAGCCACCGCCACAACTGGAAGTTTCAGAGACCGCAGGACCCCACACCTAAGCATGATCACGGGCGAGCTGCCGACAAAAAGCTCAGTGTCCATAGTCACCGCTTTCTGCGGGACCTCCCACGTGGGAGAGATCCTCAGCTGAGCTCCAGAGAGGGTCTCCACCACCATCTCCACCATCTGCAGCCTCCAGCCTGCTCAGCCACCCATTGCCTAACTCTGCCACTGCTGAGGACCGAGCTAGCCTGCACCACCACCCAGCCCTGAAGATCAGCTGCCCACCTGCCAACATCGGGGAACCGGACCACAGGCATGGACACTTCTCGGTCTGATTATCGGACCCAGGGGTGTTATTACATCTGCAGCCCTAAAAGGACTCTGCCTCTGTCTCTCTCCTCTTGCCTTGGTTCTGTCTTTCTTCCTCAGTCTCTCTTTAGCTATCCCTTCTCTCTATCTCTCTCTCTTTCTCTATCCACTCTTTTCCAGGACACACTGCAGGGCACCTGGAACTGCTACGGAGTTGAGTGAGCGCCGCCCGTAGATGGCAGGCTGCTCCTCTCACGCAGCACCCCAGACTCCCCCACACGTCCCTCACTACAGTTATGTGCTGTATGTATGTAGGTATATGCTTACTTGTATACTTTACTGTACCTGAATGTATATGTTGGATCGCATGTATGTGTTTGTACCATCTCCGACCCTGTATGAGCCAAAAATAATTCTGGGTACAACCCCCGTTGTACTTGGCGAAATAAAATGATTCTGATTCTGATATGGGGGGCCTGACTTTAAATGTCTCCTGTTATTTTGTAAGGATTAATGGCAATCAATATTTGAGTATGCTTTCTTTGTTTTTATGTGCATATAAAATACAGTCAGAAAAAGATTTCCAAAATAATCTGGCGAGTACAAGTGTATGTTTACCATCCATTACTGGATAAGTGCAGTTGTTGGAAGAGAGAAGCAATTTATTTTGCCATTTGCTTGCAATTACTCATGCGGCTAAATGGGCGCTTGAGTTATCCGTATACCAAAGTACTGTTGCCATGACTGCAAAGAGCAATTTTAACTTACGGTTAGCATTGTCTATTCTTACCTGGCTGCAAGTGAAAATAAAAATATAGTTTTATTAACACTAAATTACGGAGACTTTTTAATGGACTTTTTTTTTTTTATATAATGAGGTGAAATTCCACTGGCTGTTCAGCTTCTTACCCGAATCTCCTCTGATCTGTGGCAGTTTTTGACTTTGAATTAACAGTACTCAAGGCAGATGCTTTCAAACCTTTTCAATAAAATAGATTTTCATATGCCTACATGCAAAGCAATATATTCCTAGCAGTATATAAAGGGAAACTGAAGTGAAAATAAACTTTTGAGATAATGAATTGTATTTGTAGTAAAGCTAAACTTTTGAGATAATGAATTGTATTTGTAGTAAAGCTAAGAAAATTGAACATCAGTAGAAAAGATATGAGTCTCATAATGTGTCCAGTACAGGAAGAGTTAAGAAATGTCAGTTATCTATGCAAAAGCGCTTCTCTGAGTTCTCCAACCCAACATTGGGTCGAAAACAGTGCTGATTTCTGAAGCACTTATACATAAAAGAAACATTGAAAGACAACGTCAGATAAGGTTTTACTGCAGGGTAGTTCAAACTGTCATTAGCTCTGCTCTGTTTCAGAGGTTAAGATACAGAGTGTAGTTTGTAAACTGCAAATATCAGAGAATGATGGTATGTTATAAAAAAAAAAAGCTATATAACTGAAAATATGAGACTCCTTTCTTTGCTACTAATATTCTATTAACCATTTATGCCACCTGGATGTGATTGTCGCGTCCAGATGGCTGCTGTAGCGCTGCTGCAGGCTTCTGCGTGCTCCCGCGTGTGTTCTCCACCGTTAGCCCAGAGATCAATGAATGGGAACATAGTTCCCTTTCATTGACCCAAGTCCCAGTAGAAAGACCGTGTGTGGCCAAATGGTAAAACTACATCTACATACATTTTTCAATGAAATAAACTCACATTTACATTTGAAGTTAAAAGTTTACCTCCCACACTAAAAATTACCCAAATAAAATTTTTAATGGGAAAAAAGTTACAATTTATAAAAAAAAACAAAACAAAAAAAAAAAACATATAGTTACCTAAGGGTCTGAACTTTTTTTTTAATATGCATGTGAAGATGGTATATTACGAACATTTTTTTCAAACTATAAGGTTGTTAATAGTGATGGACGAAAACTGAAAAAATGCACCTTTATTTCCAAATAAAATATTGGCGCTGTACATTGTGGTAGGGACATAATTTAAATGGTGTAATAACCGGGGCAAATAAAATATATAGGTTTTAATTATGGTAGCATGTATTACTTTAAAGCTATAAAGGCCGAAATCTAAGAAATAATGATTTTTTTCAATTTTTTTCTTAATATTCCTATGAAAATGCATTTTACAAAAAAATTTTTTTTTAGCAAAATGTACCACCCAAAGAAACCCTAATTGGTGGCGGAAAAAACAAGGTATAGATCAATTAATTGTGATAATTAGTGATAAAGTTATTGGCGAATGAATGGGGGGTGAAAATTGCTCTGATGCATAAGGTGATAAATACCCGCGGGCTGAAATGGTTAATTATCCGTACTACACATACAATTCATTATATCACACTTTTTTTTCTGCTTCTGTGTCACTTTAAAGTAAACCTGCTCGTTCCAAAATGCAATCTTATATCAAGCCTGACACTTGAATCAAGTCAACTTGCAGAGTGCGCAGTGCAGTGTCCTGATACAGTCGCCAGTGTCTCTGTCTGCCCTGACACCACTGGTTCCCTAGTAATGCAGAGAACTGTAGGAAGAAAGTGCTCTGGGAGCGATCAGAGTCAGACCAAGAGAATAAAATGGGGAGGTGCCGCTTTATGTACTAAAGTACCAAACAACTGTACAAACATAAGGGAGAAGAGCGCGCACTCAACAGGCCATCCCAGAATTCAGGCTGCTGCTGGTGGAATAATCTCACTTGATGGCTTATCTACTCTTGCTTAGCATAGGATATGTTTGCATCTATTTGTTTTGTTTCATTCCACTAAACAGAACATTTTATTGCCAATGTAGACACAGCCTAAATCAATGGGGCTAGTTCACACTTAAAAGTGAAAGAACAAAAACTGAAAGCAGTGCGGCTCTGTTTGCATCATCTCTATTAATTGCATAACATCTGTGATAAACTCTGTGCGTTTTCCCACATGCAGACACACTCATGGTATGCAGATTGCACTCAGACAACTGGCAAGCGTGCTCCCAGCTTCATAGATTGGAACAGGCTTGTCCTGCCTCCCTCAGTCGTGCCAGTCATGATTACAGATGGTTACTGAGATGCTAATAATGTAATCTTGCATGTAGATTTAATGCAGCATGCTGCTACCCCAGCCTAAATTGGCAGGGAGTACATTTGATTGACCCAGTTCCATGCTGCATACAGTTAGCATTACATTACAGCCTGTGTCATATATGCACTCCGCAGTTACTGTTTTTAAGGGGGTTCCTTTGGGATGGGTTTGACCTGTGGTGTATATGTCTGAGAATTGGTGTTTTTAAAGATTTGATGCAATAAACGTGACTTGGTATACTTTATGAGGCTGTGTGACCATTGAAATTTGTTTAGTGTATACTTATTGGTTAGGTTAGCCTCTTCTTCATATCTGAGTGAGAAAGAAGCCCCAAGTTATTAAAGACACCGCTTATGCTAATTTTTAGATAATGTAGATTTAATGACAGTTTTTATGCAGCATGGTGCTACCCCAGTCCAAATTGGCAGGGAGTACATTTGATTGACCCAGTTCCATGCTGCATATAGTTAGCATTACATTTGTGTGCAAGCTGTTATTAGCATAATGGGAGAGGGACAGTCAGCAGGTAGTGATATGGCAATACAGTAGGCTCTGTTATCCGCCATTAATGGGGATCCTGGGATGCTGGATAAGTGTGAACTCTGTAATCTTAAAATACATTAATTGAAAGTATATTAATCCTGAGGGAGCAGTCTTTTTGCACAGCAGAACTCACAAACCACTTAGTAGTTGGCCTTCACTGTGAGTACTGCCTGTGATGTGCTGGTTAGCTGAGTTCTGGATAACTGGAACTCTACTGTAAACTGATTCTACCTACTTGAGAGGTAACCAGGTCAACTTGTTGCTATATTATTTGTTCCCCAAGTCACACGAATAGTGTTGTTAATGGCAAGGCTACAGCTGGAAGCGGTGCTGTCAGGTGATCCCTTACCCATCACCCAATGTACCATTGCCACACCGGCATGTTTTATGTACAAGTATCTGCATGTGCCTTCTAATGTATGTTGCTGAAAACCTAATAAAAGCATGTTCTCTCAGTACTTAAATGTATCAATGTTATTCTACGAAATTACATTGGATGGGAACGGTGAGATATATTGTTTTTTTCTTTCTTTTTTCTTTCTATTAAGTCCCGCTTTTTGAGTAACCCCATTCCTATGCTAGCCTGTTAGCATGCACTTTTATTTTTTTCAACTTTGTTAAATCTTAAGTTTAAGCAAAACGCTACAATCCTCATGTCCTTAGGGATCAATACAAATGACTGACATCAGAAATCATAACCCCAAATAAAAGTTGTTGTATATCATTCTGTTTGTTTCAGATGTTGCAGCTCCGGCTTGTGAAAGGCGGGTTAACCTTCCTGGGGGTTAAGCGTATATCTGTACTGAATGCAGTCTTCCAGAGCACCCAGCGTGTGGAGTACAAACCCATCAAGAAAGTGATGGTTGCTAATCGAGGTAATTACCTGTTTTGGTTTTTTTTGTCCTGAACTGCGCTATCTTGTTTACCCAGTTATTCTCTGCAACAACAATGCTGTCCAGTCAGAATGAACTGGTTATAATTTATAGCCAGTCTTTGGTTTTGTCACTACCCCCTAGCAATGTGACTATTTTCCTGTTTATTTGAATTTATAACATGCACAGGAGGCAGTAAGATTAATATGTTCATTAGTAAAAAGTATTGAACATTCTTTTCATGTTCTGCCATAGTCGCAGCTTATTATACATACATAAGAAGGGGGAAAACCGCATCCTAACAAAGACATAGTTTATACTCCAAGTCATCACATTTGGTTTTATAGACAGTCATTACCATAGCATAAGTGGGATATTCAATCTGCTGAATATAGCTGTTCTTTCCTAAAGTTTGAAATTCTCTCCCTTTCTCTGAGGCTATAATTCCTACAATGTCTGAATCGAGATATTTGGTGAGCTATGTGTATTCATATATGCCTAATGAAGGACTCTATCACAGACTGCACGTTTCACTATACGATGATGTTGTTCAGGAAGATTAGATATTTGGTCTAGAGTAAACCCAGACTACTTTTGCAGATATACGCAAACAGCAAATTTAGGTTTCTTATAATTACATGAGATCCTCCTCAGACACAGACTCCATGCACACAGATTATGATAGCGCTCTTACAAATACAAGCCTGCTTTCTGAAGTTATTGTGTATTTATATTGCGCTGACATCTTTTGCAGCACTTTACAGAATCTGTTGTCATGTCACTAACCCTCAGAAGAGCTTACAGTCTAATTCCTACCACAGTCAGTCTAGTGTTCCCAGCTTAGTTTAAAGCAGAATATAACCCTGCATTTCAACTTTGCTCTAAAACATTATTTACAGCCTATTATATGCAAAAAGCATTTTTTTTTTTACTAGACCAGCATTTGAAGGGTTAAACACAGAGGTTTAAAGTTCCATGGAGAGATGTGCAGAAGTTCAGATTGTTACATTCTATTTAGTCAAATTTATCTATTGAGAAATGTTACATGCTCTTTGGCTGTCCTCCAGCTCCTTCTCAGTGAGAGAGAGTGAGTCACATTCAACACTTAGATACATTTATGTAAACAAAATGTATCTATGTCAGCTTCGGATGCGTCTGCAGAAATCTCCAGGAACTTTAAAGCCTGTGTAACCCTTCCAATGCTGGTCTAGTAAAAAAAAAATGCTGGTTGCATATAATATACTGTAAATAATGTTTTAGAGCAAAGTTGAAATGCAGGGTTATATTCCGCTTTAAGGTCACTATCAGAATGTGGAGCAATATGCTCACCAGCATGTTTTTGGAATGACATTTGGATCACTGAGTGCCTACATATAATTGAGGCCAAATTCTGGCAGTTAGATTTTCATAGAATTGTTAACTGATGTTAGCGGGTTTTAAGTTGAGACCAAGTGAGTTGACGAGCGGTAGATCCAAATTTTAAGTGTATCTATTTTACATCTCAATGGAGAGTACACATTGCAATAAGTTCATTAGCATAAAAGGTTTCGGAAGGAAAAATTGTCTGACAGTCATATTGCATCACTACATCACAATTTTGGATGGTTTCTGGGAGTTACAGTTAAGTGTCCAATCAAAATATGACTTATGGTGGCCATACACGGTACAATTTTTTTTCATCCAATCTTACCAATTCTATGTAGTACAAGGGAACTGATTAAATTATCCTTTCAGTATATTCACTTAATTTACCCTTATAATACATAGAAATGGTAAGATTGGATGAAAAAAAATTGAACCATGTATGGGCACCATTAGAAACACCTTCTTAACTCTTACCAGCTTGGACTCTATCACATGAGACTAATGGTGGCCATACATGGTACAATTTTTTTCATCCAATCTTACAATTTCTATTTAGGATATGGGTAAATTAAGTGAATATACTGAAAGGATACTTTAGGCAGTTCCCTTATATTACATAGAAATGGTAAGATTGGATGAAAAAAATGGTACCATGTATGGTCACCATTAGTCAGCCTTGAGGTTCATAAAAGTTTGGGTTTGTTACTGCCCTGCCTGGTTCATGGTAGGTAAATGGTAGGTAAGAAATATTCAAGTGGCCATTAATTTGTCTTCATCTTTGGATGGGTATGTGAGCTGTAATCTGCAAACAGACAGGCAGTGTCAAGTTTTCTAATAATAATAATATGAAATACAGTACATTTAAATTCATTTCACAGATGCATTCAATATTCTGATGACAATATGTGATCATTATAACTTAAATACCCCTGCACCACAAATTATCAGAATCATGTGACTGCATTGACCTTTCCGAATCAATGTACCCAATCAGAGCTCATTCAGACATGTAGGATGTCTGTTTTGTGTTGGTTAGGAACAGCTTTTTGTAGCCATGAAACCATGTCCAGATTAGATTGATTACACACATGCACACAGTATGACAGATCGATATTACCAGCATGTTCCATAGGCCAACATCTGATTAAATACTGTTATCTTCTGTTTCTTGTTGACCTGGAGGAAAATTGACATAACTTTCTATCTGATAAAAAAAAAAACAGATTGTTCTGGAATGGTAAGTCCCCGTTCTCATCACAAATGCGGATGGCCACGCATGCGGAACGCAACGCATGCCATCCGTGTTTGTGTGCATTGCGTGGCTGATCCCACCACTGAAAAGTGAATGGGACAGCCACGTGTTTTTACAAAAAATGCGTGCAGCATGCGTTCCCGGACCGCACAGGTCCGGAACGCATGCAGTGTGAACATCAGACATTGCAGTCTATGCAATGTCTGATGTCGTGCGTGTTGGCCACCTGCACGCGTTTCCAAAACGCGGCTGGAAACGCGTGCAGTGTGAACGGGGCCTAAGTCTAGGAAGCATTTAGGGCTGGAATTCAGCTGAGAAGACGGAATATCTACCATCACCCATCCTCAATAATCAGCCATGCTCTGGCCAGGTTTCATGCAAAGTTTGTGTTTGTGCACCATGGTGCACGTTCACTGCATCCCTGGAAGATATGAGCGTTGTTGGAGCATTTCTCATCTAGGTAGGGCTTTATTTCATCATCATTAATGGAAATGGTTCAGCAATTCAGGAAGCTGCACAGCTGGTTAGACTTGCAGAACATTGAGATTATGTGAGCCTGCTCTGTGACTTCCCAGAATTCAGAGCAAATACGGTAACTGATGAATGCAGAGGCAGGTCGCTGCAGAGGCATTCCTGGTTTAGTGAAGCCATTCATCACATTAAAGGCCTGGGCGGGGAGGCTGGAAGAGCTGCAGTGGAAGGATTTTCTCTTAGCACTGTCAGGAGTGGTAATCATTGGTCATTAGCATATCATTTTTGGGGTGTATCTGCTTTTTGTTTTTTTTGCAACTGGCACTATACTGGCACTATAGGTAATGCTGTGGGAACACACATTACGTTTTTCACCCGAATTTCCCGTGCAATCGATGGTATGAATCGCAGCCAAAATCGGAAGCGTTTTTCAGCACACTTGAGTGATTTTATGGGTAGAATTGAAAAAGTATAGGACATGTTGAAAATAAATGGTCGCAATGACTACTTTCTTATCGTGTGTTGGTGCAATTGATGAAGCGGCTCGATTATGTGTATGATATAGAGGCGTTCAGGGAGCCGTATCAGAGTGCTGTATCCTCAATAGTGAGCGTAATTAGTTGAGAACATAGTAAAAACTGAACAGAAAACGTACACGTGTGTAGCAGGCGGACGATACAATTACTGTTGATTTTTGGTTGAGATTCGATCCATACTATCGATCGTACAGAAAATCTGGTGAAAAAACTTAAGGTGTGTTCCCAGAATAACCACTGATTATGTACTCTTATCAACCTATGTTGATCAACATCTGCTGTCTGTTGTATGGGAAGATAAGAAAGAGTCCCTTTGTTATTTTGGTCGATGAGGAACGCTGACTGACTGCATACACTGTTTATAGTCCTCCTTTGACTGCATATGTGCAGTATCTGTTTCCTTTGAAGGGCCAGTGGCATACTGAATGAAACACTGAAAATGGAAGGATATTTTTTTGTTTGATGAAAAGTAAAACTGCCGGAGGGATCGCGGTTTGCTACTATGTGACTGATTTCCTTAAGCCTATAGCGATCCCGGGGATAAGACCACCTAAACAGACTACGTATACCCAGTGAAGAACTACAATATGTGTATCCTTTTTAAATTCTGTTTGAGCAACAATGGGGTTGATGTACTAAGCAGCAGTAATGTTGCTGCAATACTACTGTTACTACTAACTCCAGCTGTGTACACACTACTGGCGTGACCCACGGTTCTAAAGTACCATGAGCAAGTTAGTAAAGCACATTGTGTGTTACTCCAGTACTGCGAGTCTCGCTAATAGTGTAACTTGGGGTACATTACTGATTGTAGTAATGGTTGTGTGCTGTCTGAACACAGCAATATTACCATTGCTTCCTGCATCAACCCCCCAATAGATTTTCTGTATATAACCTATCAATTTGTAAGATTGGGGGGAAAAGATATCCTACTTAGGGCACCAAAATGGTGAGAAACCCCATTCATTCATACCCACACACAGATACATATCTACTCTAGGATAAGTAATTCATAAATGATTAGAAACAGAGAATTAGGTGAACAGTTTTTTGAATTAGGTCACCATGTTTTCAAATTTGCTGAATTATTGTTCGTTGGACTTGGAGTACTTCCCGTTCATATTTGTCCTCCCTGCGGTATTCCCAACCCAGGCTTGGGGTGAAAAAAACCCTACTATTATCGGTAATCCTGATGCTGGGTCGAGTTGACCCAGAGAGTCTGAATCTGTAGAGAGCGCAGTAGTGCGACATTCTTGGATCCAGCCAGTTACAGCCCACCACCTCCATGTCCTCCGAGGCTCCCCATCTCTCTGCTGATATCACCATCACGAGTACAGACAGTGAAATCGCCATATAGAGTACCCCTCTGAGGACTGGAGGAAGCCATGCTGAGCTAGTCTGGATCCTGGAGAGGTGAGTTTTGTATATAGCAGGGCTGCCTGAACTGTATTTTTGGGTCTAAAAGCAGAGAAAAAATGTAACTGCTTTTAGACCCTAAATACAGAAACCATTATACCACCAAAAAGGTTATAAATAAAGCTTTTCCTGAAGTTTCTTGGAATGTGTAGGAAATGTGAGTATTAGCAGTTTAGTGACAATTCATCTTTTTCTCCCTTTTCTACAGGTGAGATTGCTACAAGAGTATTCCGAGCATGCACAGAGCTGGGAATAAGGACGGTGGCGGTGTACTCTGAGCAGGACACTGGACAGGTTCACAGACAGAAAGCCGATGAAGCCTATCTTATAGGAAAGGGACTACCTCCTGTCCAAGCCTACTTACACATTCCTGACATAATAAAAGTTGCCAAGGTAAGCAGTTTATTGGAGTCTACTGTATGAATAAGTAATTATTGTTTATAATTGCTAAAGAGGAGAACTGTTGGAGCAGATGTGTAAGGAAAGAAAGAATTAAACTTCAGTTCCTCTCTGAGCAGAACCTAATACAGTCCGAGCGGTTTCCCCTTCCCTAAAGTCACAGCCTGAGGCTTGGAGTGCACTCAACAGAAACCGCAGCTAATGAGCAAATAAGCTAAAGCTCTGCTCCACACTCATTTATTTTTTTCAGAATGGTTAGGCAAGTGCTAGAGCCACAGGCTGTTTATTAGAGATTTCTCCATTTATTTTGTGATAGGCATGCCAAAGGGAAATGACTGAACTTCCCAAACATTAAGTTCTAACCTTTCTCCTAGTTTTTTGCAGTTTGTATCTGTTGTTCTGGAAATTTCCCCCACTTATTTTCTTTTGTCACACACTCTGAGAACAGACGTTGAGTGATGTTCTTAACCTACTGTTCACGTTCCCCAGACGTTACCTAGTTTAGGTTGGAGCTGGGCTTAAAGAGAACCTTTAGGCCCCATTCACACTTAAAAGCGCAAAACGCTGGTTGCGGGAGTGATTTTTCCGTGATTTAATGCGGGAAAAATCACTGGACACTGCAGGGATTGTCCCGTGATCATGTTTAGCACTTCTATAGCACTAAAACGCGATCGCCGGGAAATCGCCTGAAAAAGGTGCAGACTACGCGTTTGCATTTGGCGATTTGTGTTAAGTGAGAACAGACCTATAGATTTTTATTGCACTAGCGCTTTAAAAAGTGCTAGCTCGGTTTCTTTAGAGTTCTGCCCATCCCGGTACAAACCGTGGATTTGCAAAAATTGCAGACAGCAATATTTAAATTTATCTGGAGGGATAGACGTCCTCGAATCTCAAGGAAAACCATGTTCTGGCACAGAAGGGATGGGGGTCTCTCTGTCCCTCATCTGAACCGTTACTATAATTCTTCCCAACTGGCCTCCATACCACTAATTTATGCAGGTTCCCATACTCCTATCTGGGTATATTTGGAGAATGCTCTCCTCTCTCCAATCTCATGGAAGGGTGCCCTATGGGCTAAAAAACCTCTCCCTGTGGCTGTAGCAAAAGAATCTCCTCTGACAGCCCACACAATAACTATCTGGCGCAGACATCGCTTCAAACTTAAGCTACAATCCCAGCTATCTCCTTTAACCGAACTTTTTCGGAACCCAGACTTTGTATCTGGTCAAGACCCACGAGCATTTCAATGGTGGCGATCGCAGGGATTAATTTCTCTCAGGAGTTTGCTGGTAGGTGGGAAACTTTGTACCTTTAGCCAGCTGATTGCTGAGAAAAACATACTAGAATCGGAATTCTTTAGAGCCACCCAGATCTACCACTTTCTCAGTTCCTTGATAAGCCCAGATCAAGAATTTCAGCAGTCCTCTTTTGAGAACATATGTTTTAATGATCCATTACGTAAAGGCATACTATCCTTCCTTTACTCCACCTTTAATCAACCCCCCTCAACTATAGAATTCCCGTATATGCTGCTATGGGAGAAAGACTTAGGCACAACACTAACTAGATACTCTCTCCAGAGGAAGCCTGCAGACCTCTAACCTAGAATCTTCTCTTAGGCTATTACACGGATCTTATTTGGACCCTGTCCGTCTTCATAAAATTGACCCAACTCGCCCCAACCAGTGTTTTCGAGGCTGTACCACTGCTGGCACAACATATCATACATGGTGGACATGCCCAAGGGCTTCACTATTTCGGTCTAAACTGACTAGGAGAATTGCTGACCTATTTTCCCCACGTTTAATTAAAGACCCCAAAGTGTTCCTGTTAGGCTTTAAGCCTCTGAGACTTAAAAACTCCCAGCACAGACTGCTGCAGTTCATTCTTGTAGCTGCTAAAACCTACATTGCATCCCAATGGCTGCAGCCCTCTCTATCTTTGACAGTCTTAGAACAGAGAATAGATTATATAATGGTATGTGAGCGCCTCAACGCTTTAATTAAAGACACTATGGATCAATTTACTAATATATGGGAACCATGGGTGGAGCTCAGAGGAAACCTTAGCTTCTCAACGGTATTGGAGGCCTAGGCCTAATTTTGTTGACCGTGCCCCGTATTCAAGGAGAGACTTACTGGAATGATAAGTTTAATGCTATCCTATAACGGTAAAGTGCTACCCCAACCCCTCCCCTTTGATGCTACCATCACAGCACCTCTAGCTACATACCTATTTCTAGTTGCCTTACCTCGAATCCCCTCCACAGTATAATGTTAATTGTTCTCGATCTTTTGATGTTTTCATATCATCCTTGTCTATGTTAATAGCATTGTTGTATTTTATATATTTGCAATGTAAGATATTTTCAATACTGTTCTTCTATATCACCCTGCCCATGTTGGGCTGAGGTGAAATTTTGGCTGTTGTGTACCGATTTATTCTCTTCATAATAAAAAAATCTTTGAAACTAAAAAGTGCTAGCTCTGGAGCGTTTTGCCGAAATTGCCGGCAAAACACTCTAGTGTGAATGGGCCCTTAGTGCGTTGCATTATTCAGATGCATTGCTGTACACATTTTTGTGTTTAACCAGGACTGTGGGGCCTGTACAAAAATCCTTCAACTCCTTTGTTTAGGATTCACTCAACTCCGACTCCTCTATTTTGCATATTACAATCTTGTTGATTGAAAGTATGCAACACAAAAGGCATCTTATCACTGCCAACACTTAGGAATTTTAAATTTGAAGCAAGATGGATATAAAGGCTGGCATATTTATTTTTTTAAACAATACCAGTTACCTGGCTATCCTGCTGATCCTCTGCCTCTAATGCTGGGCATAGACTGTGTGTTTCTTCTTATCAATCAAGCCGCTGATGGCTCGATTGATAATTTCCGACAGGTCCGTTCTCCGCGCGGATCGATTCCCCGCTCGAAAACCCGCAGGCGGACAATAGCGGAAATCGAGCGGAAGATAAGTAAGCGCCCACGGGGACGAGCGGGAATCGATCCGGGGGGACGAGCAGGGACGTGGCGGGAGTCGATCCGGCGGCTAATCGAGTCGCCGGATCTAACCGGCTATGCCCAGCATAACACTTTAAAGCATAGACCCTGAACAAATTTGCAGCAGATCAGGTGTTTCTGACATTGTCAGATCTGACAAGATTAGCTGCATGCTTGTTTTGGGGGTTATTCAGCCACCACTGTAGCCAAATAGATCAGCAGGGCTGTCAGGCAACTCGTATTGTTTAAAAGGAAATAAAAATAGCAGCCTCCATATTCTCACCAGAATTGTCCTTTAAAGCTACAGTGGGATGTGAAAGTTTGGGCAACCTTGTTAATTGTCATGATTTTCCTGTATAAATCGTTGGTTGTTACGATAGAAATTGTCAGTTAAATATATCATATAGGAGACACACACAGTGATATTTGAGAAGTGAAATAAAGTTCATTGGATTTCCAGAAAGTGTACAATAATTGTTAAAACAATATTAGGAAGGTGCATACATTTGGGCACCACAAAAAATAAATTAAATCCATATTGAGTAGATCCTCCTTTTGCAGAAATTACAGCCTCTAAATGCTTCCTGTAGGTTCCAGTGAGAGTCTGGATTCTGCTTGAAGGTATTTTGGACCATTCCTCTTCATAAAACATCTCTAGTTCGTTCAGCTTTGATGGCTTCCGAGCACGGACAGCTTTCTTTAACTTAGTCCCCAGACCTGAATATAATTTAAAATCTGTGGTGTGAGATGGCCATTCCAGAATGTTGTACTTGTTCCTCTGCGTGAATGCCTTAGTGGGTTTTGAGCAGTGCTTAGGGTCATTGTCTTGTTGAAAGATCCAGCCCCGGCGCAGCTTCAGCTTTGTCACTGATTCCTGGACATTGGTCTCCAGAATCTGCTGATACTGAGTGGCATCCATGCAACCCTCAACTTTGACAAGATTCCCAGTCCCTGCACTGGCCACACAACCTCACAGCATGATGGAACCACCACCATATTTTACTGTATGTAGCAGGTGTTTTTCTTGGAATGCTGTGTTCTTTTTCCTCCGTGCATAACGCCCCTTGTTATGCCCAAATAACTCAATTTTAATTTCATTAGTCCACAGCACCTTTTTCCAAAATGAAGCTGGCTTGTCCAAATGTGCTTTAGCCTCAAGCGGCTCTGTTTGTGCTGTGGGCGGAGAAAAGGCTTCTGTGCATCACTCTTGCATACAGCATCTCCTTGTGTAAAGTTCGCCGAATGGTTGAACGATGCACAGTGACTCCATCTGCAGCAAGATGATGTTGTAGATCTTTGGTGCTGGTCTGTGGGCTGACTCTGACTATTCTCACCATGCGTCGCTTCTGTTTATACAAGATTTTTCTTGCTCTGCCACTTTAAGCCTTAACTTGAACTGAACCTGTGGTCTTCCATTTCCTCAATATGTTCCTAACTGTGGAAACAGACAGCTGAAATCTCTGAGACAGCTTTCTTTATCCTTCCCTTAAACCATGATGGTGAACAATCATCGTCTTCAGGTCATTTGAAAGTTGTTTTGAGACCCCCCTCCCTTAAATACTCTCTCATAACTGGATTCACCTGTGTATGTAGGTCAGGGGTAATTGAGCTTACCAAGCCAATTTGAGTTCCAATAATTAGTTCTAAAGGTCTTGGAATCAATAAAATGACAACAGTGCCCAAATTTATGCAACTGCCTAATTTTATTTAAACAATTATTGCACACTTTCTGTAAATCCAATAAACGTTATTTCACTTCTCAAATATCACTGTGCGTGTCTCCTATATGATATATTTAACTGACATTTTTTTATCGTAACAACCAACAATTTATACAGGAAAATCATGACTATTAACAAAGTTACCCAAACTTTTGCATCCCACTGTATATTAAGTTAGCATCTGCTTTTGGGAACAGAAAGCTCCTGGCCAGGTTGCTGACACTCTACCCTGTCACCCATCCTGGCCTGTTGTTGGCATTGTGTCTGCCCCAGTATGTTGTCTGTACAATAAGATTCACTGGAGCCCCATATTTGCTGGGTTCCAGCGTGTAATCATGCCACCTTGCAGAAAAAGGCAGTGGTTTCAAATTTCCTTCTGATCAGAGCACAGAAATGTTGAGTTTGCGGCACTTTGTGTGAGAGATTGTGGGTGGAGTCGGTGTAGTTAATCTATGCTTTGTTCGGTTTAATCATTTACAAACACTCATACCTCCCAACGTTAGAAGATGAGATAGAGGGACACTTAAGCCACACCCCTACTTTTTCAGGAAGTTGCCAGTGGGTGGGAGAGGGTGACAATGGGTGGGAGGAGGGTGCCAGTTGGGGGGCGGAGGGTTTCACTGGGTGGGAGAGCCTGATACTGGGTAGGAAGGAGGGTGCCACTTCTTAGGAAGTAGGGTGCCACTGTGGGTAGTGAGGAGGTTCCACTCTGGGTGGGGAGGAAGGTTCCACTCAGCATCATTCCTCCCTTCCTCTCCATGCCCCACCCCCTCCTGTGTCCCCTTGCAGAGTATAGGTGCAGCTATCTTACATGTCCGTGCGTTCCGGCTGCCGGCTTCTCTCTACTTCCTGTTTCTCAGCATGACGCGTCATGGGAAACCGGAAGCAAAGAAGAGCCGGCCTCTGGAACGCATGGACAGCTGAAATAGATGCCTGCACCAACACTCTGCAAGGGGATGCAGGAGAGGTGCTCATAGAGAGGGAGGAATGAATGATGTCGGCACCCCTCCGTGCATCCCCGCATTACTCAGGGTGGTTGGGGCCTTAATCATTTTTTTTTCCTCCTCTCTGTTCAGTCGGGACACAAGGGGGGGTGGGTGTGTGCTGCGGGACAGACCCCCAACCCATGGCAGTCCTGCTGAATTCAGGACGGTTGGGGGGAGTCAGAACACTGGGTACACTAAACTATGCAGGGTCCCAAAGCTGTTATAAAAAACAAACCAAAACAAACTATGAACCCAATGAGGTCTAGGCTAGGCTTGCTAACATTTAAGAGCACAATCTATCTGAAGATAGAAACTGATTTAACAATCTTCGGAAATGACGGTAGCGACAAATTACTATTTCAGAAAGCTTAACGTGCAGAGTGTGCTTTGCGTTATGCCAGTTTGTACCACTTGCGTTAGGGAGCGCATGTATTGTAAACTTGGCCTTCAGTTTGTTGTGTTGTGTAAGGCTCTTGACGGCCTTAACCTTCCTGGCGGTTAATTTTTTTTTGCCACTTAGGCAAAAATCCTTTTTTTTTTATTTATTTTTTTTTTGTTTCATGTAAAGCTACCAGAGTGGTAGCTACATGAAACACCACTAGAGGGCGCATGTGTCCCTCTAGTGCGATCGTCGCCGGCATCAAAAGCAAACAGGGGAACGCGTATATAATGCGCTCCCCTGTTTGGCTTCTCCTGTCGCCATGGCGACGATCGGAATGACGTCATGGACGTCAGCCGACGTCCTGACGTCAGACGTCTCCGATCCAGCCCATAGCGCTGCCCGGAACTCATTGGTCCAGGCAGCGCAGGGCTCTGGTGGGGGGGCCCTCTTGTGCCGCTGCGTGCGGGCGATCGCCGCAGAGCGGCGGCGATCGAGCTGTACGCGCGGCTAGCAAAGTGCTAGCTGCGCGTACAGCAGTTTAAAGTGTGCAAATCGCCCCACCAGGGGCTGAGATATCTTCCTGCGCGGCATAGCCCGAGCTCAGCTCGGGCTTACCGCCAGGAAGGTTAATGCTGCCCTTACAATCTTAAGAGGATTGTGCTATAATTGGTATATTTCAAAATTATTGAACTAACGCTTAAATGTACAGGGGTTTATTTTTTGATTAAATGAATTACAGGGAATCTGAAATGGAAATAGTTATGATTTGTATGTGTAGTACAGCTAAGAAATAGAACCTTAGCAGCACAGATATGAGTCTCATATTGTTTCCAGTACTGGAAGAGTAAAGAAACTTCACTTGTTATCAATGCAAAGAGCTTCTCCGAGCTCTGCAACATGCAAAGAGAGCTCTGTCTTCTGAAGCTTTCATCTCAACTGTCTTTCATTATATCTTGTTTGTGTGAGGTTTTACTACAGAGGAAAAATGAAAAGGTCATTAACTCTGCTCTGTGAAATCATTTAAAATGCTGAGTGTC
This sequence comes from Hyperolius riggenbachi, assembly GCF_040937935.1. Taxonomy (NCBI): domain Eukaryota; kingdom Metazoa; phylum Chordata; class Amphibia; order Anura; family Hyperoliidae; genus Hyperolius; species Hyperolius riggenbachi. The sequence goes on from NC_090656.1 coordinate 84,106,591, forward strand.
AGGTGTAAACTGCAAATATTAGAAAATGAAAAATGAGATGTGTATATACAGTGGAGGAAATAATTATTTGACCCCTCACTGATTTTGTAAGTTTGTCCAATGACAAAGAAATGAAAAGTCTCAGAACAGTATCATTTCAATGGTAGGTTTATTTTAACAGTGGCAGATAGCACATCAAAAGGAAAATAAAAAAAATAACCTTAAATAAAAGATAGCAACTGATTTGCATTTCATTGAGTGAAATAAGTTTTTGAACCCCTACCAACCATTTAAGAGTTCTGGCTCCCACAGAGTGGTTAGACACTTCTACTCAATTAGTCACCCTCATTAAGGACACCTGTCTTAACTAGTCACCTGTATAAAAGACAGCTGTCCACAGAATCAATAAATCAAGCAGACTCCAAACTCTCCAACATGGGAAAGACCAAAGAGCTGTCCAAGGATGTCAGAGACAAAATTGTAGACCTGCACAAGGCTGGAATGGGCTACAAAACCATTAGCAAGAAGCTGGGAGGGAAGGTGACAACTGTTGGTGCGATTGTTCGAAAATGGAAGGAGCACAAAATGACCATCAATCGACCTCGCTCTGGGGCTCCACGCAAGATCTCACCTCGTGGGGTGTCCATGGTTCTGAGAAAGGTGAAAAAGCATCCTAGAACTACACGGGAGGAGTTAGTGAATGACCTCAAATTAGCAGGGACCACAGTCAC